>NC_080388.1:39204531-39504531 GCF_028751815.1 Salvia miltiorrhiza
ACGTCATCTGCAATTGCCGCAGCCTCAACAATCACATCAACCACAGCTGCCACAACCACAGCCACGTCAGCAACAACAAAAGATGCAACCGTATCACGCAAGAGCCTATGCTATCAAACAGAACCAGCCCGAGAAAAACTAGGGAAACCTGGCAGGTATGGGCATGCTACTCAACACACCTGTTGTACTTCTGTTTGATACGGGTGCTTCACATTCTTTCATTGCAAGTGCATGTGTGGACACCCTAGGACTCAAAATAGAAAAATCTAATCAGGACATGAGTATCTCTTCACCAATAGGAGGAACAATGACAGTAACGCATGTTTGCTCGAACTTAGAATTGAACATAGGATCACTAGAGGTCATAGCAAACAACGTATATGTTATACCGATGTCGGACGTAGATATAATCCTAGGAATGGATTGGCTAGCTGAAAACTACGCTACAATCTTATGCAAGGAGCGGAAGATCTCTTTCAAATTTCCAGAAAAAAATGCTTGGGAATTTCACGGGATAAGAATGGGTAGGAGAATACCAATTATATCCACCCTACAAGCAAGAAAGATGATGAATAAGAAGGACTCTCACGCATTCCTCGTGTACCTAAACGGGAAAGCTGAGACAAAAAGAGCAATTGAAGATGTGGATATCGTACGAGAATTCCTGTGATGTGTTTCCAGAAGACTTGCCAGGATTGCCACCTAATAGGCAAGTGGAATTTACCATAGACTTAGCACCGGGAGCGGCGCCAGTATCAAAGGCACCGTATAGGATGGCTCCAAAAGAATTGGAGGAACTAAAAATTCAATTGCAGGAACTACTGGACCTAGGTTTCATCAGACCTAGTGTATCCCCATGGGGAGCACCAGTTTTGTTTGTCAAAAAGAAAGATGGCACCTTGAGAATGTGCATTGACTATAGAGAGCTGAACAAGCTAACACTCAAGAACAAATATCCTTTGCCAAGGATAGATGATTTGTTTGACCAACTTAGGGGTGCGAGTGTATTTTCAAAAATCGACTTGAGATCTGGCTATCATCAACTGAAGGTCAGACAAGAAGATATACCCAAAACAGCTTTTCGAACAAGGTATGGCCACTACGAGTTCGTAGTTGTGCCATTCGGGCTAACAAATGCACCAGCTGTATTCATGGATCTCATGAATAGGGTTTTTCACCCCTACTTGGACAAGTTCGTCTTAGTGTTCATAGATGACGTCCTCATCTACTCCAAAAATGAAGAAGAACATAAAGAGCATTTGAGGACCACTCTACAAACGCTAAGGAATGAACGACTCTACGCCAAATTCAGCAAATGCGAGTTTTGGCTGAGAGAAGTCACATTTCTAGGACACATCGTATCATCAGAAGGAATCAAGGTAGATCCTGCTAAAGTGGAAGCAGTACAAGAATGGAAGTCGCCAACAAATCCAAACGAGATCAGGAGTTTCTTAGGATTGGCTGGCTATTATCGAAGGTTTATTGAAGGATTTTCGAAAATAGCAAGGCCAATGACGCAACTGCTCAAGAAGGGGATCAAGTATACTTGGACGGACGAGTGTGAGGAGAGTTTCCAAAAACTCAAGAAGATGCTAACTACTGCGTCGGTTTTAGCAGTCCCCGAACCAGACAAAGAATATGTAATCTACACGGATGCGTCCAAAAATGGACTAGGTTGCGTGTTGATGCAAGATGGCAAGGTAATAGCATATGCATCACGACAACTTAGACCTCATGAGTTGAATTATCCGACTCATGATCTGGAACTAGCTGCAGTAGTACATGCATTAAAAATCTGGAGACATCACCTATATGGAGTTAGGTGTGAGATTTTTACTGATCACAAAAGTCTGAAGTACTTTTTCGAGCAAAAAGATCTAAACATGAGACAAAGGAGATGGCTCGAATTAGTAAAGGACTATGACTGTGGTATTAACTACCACCCAGGCAAGGCTAATGTAGTAGCCGACGCATTAAGCCGAAAAGTCTCGTCAAAATTAGGACATCTTCTCACGAGAGAAGTTGAGCTTATAAAAGAATTTGACAAGATGAAGATAGAAGTGATTAAACCACCTGGAACTATAGCAGGCGTTGTTGAGACAATACCTAGTTTAAGAAAAATGGTGGTAGAAGCACAAAGAAAGGATGAGAAGATGGAAAAATTACGGGAAAAGATAAGATTAGGAGATCTCAAAGATTTCCAAGAAGCATCAGACAATGCCATACTCTTTGAAGGAAGGATATGCATTCCTCAAGATGAAGAACTTAAGAATAAAATCTTGAGCGAAGCCCATGATACCCCTTATACTGCCCACCCGGGAAGTACTAAGATGTATCAAGATTTAAAAGAGAATTTCTGGTGGGAAGGAATGAAACGAGATGTAGCCTCGTTTGTTGAACGATGTCTTGCTTGCCAGCAAGTGAAAGCCTTACACCAAAGGCCTTACGGGGAACTACAACCCTTGGAGATACCAGAATGGAAATGGGATGATATAGCAATGGACTTCGTCACAGGATTGCCAAGATCCAAGCGAGGTAACACGGCTATATGGGTCATTGTGGACAGACTTACGAAGTGTGCGCACTTTATACCAATCCCAATCACCCATGGATCCGACAAGTTAGCTCAACTTTATGTTAGAGAAATTGTACGTTTGCACGGAGTGCCAAAGTCAATTACATCGGACAGAGATTCCAAGTTCACATCCAGATTCTGGATCAGTTTACAAAAAGAACTGGGCACAAGATTGAATTTTAGTACAGCTTTTCACCCACAGACAGATGGTCAGTCTGAAAGAACGATTCAAACATTGGAGGATATGCTGAGGACAGTAGTGCTAGACCAGGGTGAAAACTGGGAGCACATTTTGCCACTCATCGAGTTTGCATATAATAATAGTCACCAAGCGACTATCGCTATGGCACCCTACGAAGCACTGTATGGGAGAAAGTGTAGATCGCCACTTTATTGGGATGAAGTGGGCGAGAGAAAAATCCTAGGGCCAGACACAATAGGTGAAATGATTGAAATCATTCGCCAAATCCGACAGAGGATTAAGGAGGCCCAGGATAGACAAAAGTCATATGCTGATAAACGCCGAACTGACTTACAATTTGAGAATGGAGAAAAAGTCTTTCTGAAAGTTTCTCCATCAAAAGGGATCATTAGGTTCGGAGTTAAAGGAAAACTTAGACCCCGATTTATAGGACCCTATGAGATCCTAGAAAGAATAGGCCCAGTGGCTTACAGGCTGGCATTACCGCCAAGCCTAGGAAATGTCCATAATGTTTTCCACGTATCACAACTTAGGAAGTACGTTTTCGATCCAAAGCACGTGATACACCAAAATGAGATGATCCTTAATCCAGACCTGAGCTATGAAGAAAGACCTGAAGCAATTTTAGATAGAAAGGTGCAACAACTCCGAAATAAATCAATCACCTCAGTGAAGGTTCTTTGGAGGCACCATGGACAAGAAGAAGCTACGTGGGAACTCGAAGACAAGATAAAAGAAAAATATCCAGAGTTGTTTAATGAAGGTATGCAAATTTCGGGGCGAAATTTATTTTAAGGGGGGTAGTATGTGATGTCCCGCTCTTTTAAATACATATTAAATTAAATATGTGCATAATTACTATATTTCTTGTGCATATATAATTATTAATGGAGATAATTTTATCTAGATAATATTATTTCAGCAAAAGTCTGTATAAGAGATACAGAGCTGCGATTTAATATTCAGTCATGAATGAAACCAATAATTAAATTTATTGGTTTAACTATACGTTTGAGACTTTGTTTTACCAGTTTATTGATTTAATCAATATTATTAGAAAATTTAGATTTATAACCGATTTTATAAATCGTGTTATTTAAATCAAATTGCTAGAATTATAACTTGAGATCATATGCATAATAATTTTATTATTTCGCGTTATATGTGTTAAGGTATTAAGTCGCGAATTAATTCCGACTTTCACGTATTAAATCTCAAGATTGAGGGTTTAATTTATACGACGAGTATTAATTAGCGAGAACTGGATAATTACTACAGACGAACTATGAAAAAATTAGAACACGATGTATAGTCACATCAAAATCCTACACTATTCCACCTTTCCCTCCAACTCACCATTACTGCAGAAGATGTTTTTTCTAAAGTGAAGATTTCAGCAAATCTTACATTTTCAATCTAGCCGCAGCAAATCTTACATTTTCAATCTAGCCGCAGCAAATCCTACATTTTCAAAATCAGCCGACGTTCACTCACCTACTCCTACGAAATTTTCCATAGTCATAAATTTCATTGTCGCAGAGACCCATCTATAAATTCATCCAAACACTTCAGCTCTAAAACAAGCAAATTCTTAAACGCAGAGTTTTCTTTTGACAAGATTCGGTGAAGGTATTACTCGCAACTTTCTTCCTTTTCATACATAGCATTATCCAGAAATTCAACAAGAATGAGATCACATATGATTTTGTTTACAGTTTACAGAATTTGTATACACATCAAAGCTTTCACAAGAAATCAGAATTAGAATTTGTATCTCACTAGGAATACAGAAAACCAAGTTTTCATTTCAAAATCAAGTCTTTACAGTTGAGTTTTCTGAAAATTATTCAAATTTACGAACCTATCGTGAGTGATAAAACGAGAGAGAAAGGATGGTGGATTGTCGGAGCTCTGCGACTCACGGCGACGGCGGCTCCGGGAGAGGCGGCTGCCGGGCTCTTGCTGCCAACAGCAGCGGCCGGCGGCGGCGCTCCTCCAGCGAGCCACTGACCACTGGACGAGCCTGTAGCAACTCCAGGCCGCGACTCCGGCGAAGCAGCTGCAGTCGGCGGCGACTCCGGGCAAGCCAACGGCGGCGGGAGCTCCGAGCGAGACGAACGGCTGAAGGCCAGATCCGTCGACCTCAGGCGAAGAAGCAATAACTCCAGGCGGCGGCGGCTTCACTGGCAACTGCCGGCGGAGCAGCGCGGCGGCGCGACGCCGGAATCAAGAACGAGAGCGAGAGAGGGATGAGATGGGTTTATGCGTTTCAGGGATGAAGGAGAAGAGAGAGTTGGAGGGAAGGGAGGAGCAGGACGACGGCGGTTGCGCCGGATCCTTCGCCGGCCGCAGACAGAGGCGGCAAATCTTGAACGAGAGAGAGAGAGGTGTGCGTTTTTTTTGTGTGTGTGCGTGAGTTTGTGAGGAGAAATGAGAGAGAGGCGTGAGGTATGAGAGAGAGAAGAGTTTAATTGCTAATTGGGCCCCCAACTTTGGGCTAGTATTTTTTTTAAAACAAAAACTGATTTGGGCCGAGAAAAAAAAAATGAAATGGGCTCACGTTTTTAATTAGACAAGTTTTAATTGATTAAACTGTTAATCTGAATTATGGTGTTAATTAGAATGGATTAATCCATTAATGAGACTTATTGTCTTTATTATGGATTAATCTAGATGAGAATTATTTATAAATGAAATCATTTTCTTAAATCAAATTTCTTAGCTCATTAACTATTTTCTTAAATGGATTTTATGAATAAATCAAATTAGTACTCCCTCCGTCCACGAAATATCGCCCCATTTACTGTTCGGCACAGGTTTTAAGAAAGCTGATAAAGTGGTTGTGAGTGGGGTAAAAGTTGAATTGTAGGGGTATTGTTAATTACACCCTTACTTTTTGTTAATCTTTGATTATCATTTAGTAGAATTATACCATCAAACTTGAATAGGGAATATACGTAAAAAAGTATTGCCTCATTTATTTTTTTGCAATCTTTTGTAGTTTTGCAATAAATAAACACCTTCTACCATTAAATAACACAACTGTAATTAAAGAGGGAAAAAGTAAAGCAACACTTGAATTTGGTGGGAAAAAGTAACTTTTTCATTCATTTAAGAGGCCAAATTTGGTGGCAAAAAAAGTGGCGGTCAAATTCAACTGTAATAAATACACAACAGATTCCATTTTCTATCCATTACAACCACAACTACAATAAATACACCGAGAAAGGAAAGCATGGCAGTCATAAGAACTAGGCCAAATTTGACTGATGAAGAAAGAAATATTGTTGCACAATGGCTTCTACAACACAGCAGCGATGGAGATCTTTGCTATGGAGCTAAAAAAGAAGCTGCACAAAAATTCCAAGTTGATGCAAAGACCATTTGGCGCATCTGGAATTCAGCAGCTGCACAGCAACTATTGGGAAGACCAATTCACCTAGTATCAATGAAGAAAGGTGTCAAACATAAAGACAAACAGGTACTTGATGTTGAGAAAGTCAGAAATATGTCAGTGTTAGAAAGATCATCCCTCAGAATAATGTCAGGTAAGTTAGGCGTTAGTAAAAGCTTGCTTCATAGGTGGGTGAAGGAAAAGAAGATAAGGCCACACACTAATGCAATAAAACCATTTCTCACCTCCCAAAATATGTTGTTGAGACTTAGATGGAGCCTCAGTCAGCTCATTCCATTGAATGAGGGTGGAAAGTTCAAATTTCAGACCATGTATAACACCATACATGTTGATGAAAAGTGGTTTTACTTAACCAAAACAGCAGACAGATACTACCTATTGCCGAATGAGATTGAGCCACACAGATCATGCAAATCAAAGAGATTTATTGACAAAATAATGTTCTTGTGTGCTATTTCTAGGCCAATTATTGACAGCAATGGAGAAATCATATTTGATGGCAAAATTGGTATATTTCCATTCACAACAGAAGAGGCAGCAACTAGAAACTCAAAAAACAGAGCCAAGGGCACAATTGAAACAAAGGCAATCCATTCTATCACAAAGGCTGTCATGAAGGAATGCTTTATCAATCAGGTAAGTTTATTTGATTTTTTTTCACTATCAGAATAAATGTTTTGTCATCATTCATCATTTAGTGTAGACTTATAACTTACCAAACTGCAGATGATACCAATCATTAAGGCTAAGTGGCCTGCTGGATTAAGCAAGAACATATTTATACAACAGGACAATGCCAAACCACACATCAAGAACAATGACCCAGATTTTATAGCAGCTGCTACATCAGATGGATTTAATATCCAACTGGTATGCCAACCAGCAAACTCTCCTGACACAAATGTGAATGATCTAGGGTTCTTTAGGGCTATACAAACTCTTAAAGATCAGAAGATGGCTCATGGTGTAGAGAGCTTGCTAAAGAATGTTCAAGATGCGTTTGAAGAGTACCCAGCAGCTAAGATAAACAATGTGTTCCTAACTCTGCAGAGCTGCTACCAGGAAATAATGAAAGTGAAGGGCAACAACAACTACAAGATTCCACACATGAATAAAGATGGACTAATTAGGCAAGGATTACTACCAGAATGCCTTGAAGTGGATGAGCAGCTTGTAAATGAGTGCATTGATTACCTAAGTTTGCAGGGAAGTGAAGAAGTTACAAGCTACAACATTGATCATATACTGCAAGGAATCCAACACATTCAACTGAGGGACTAACTTCTCTTTAATTCTATTTTGTCTAAGGGTTTACAGAGCCAAACAAGGTTAGGTAAGTTTCTGTGTTGTTTGGGATGTAAATCAACCTTATTGTTGATACCAATCACTAAAGTCTTAGCATATTTCAATCATTTGTGCATCATTGACTGTTTTATAGGCCAATTAATTACTGTGTCATCATCCTATTTCAACCTCCAAAACTAGGAAACTTACTCCCTAGTGGTGGCATAAATAAGATAGATTCAACCATGACATCACCAACCCAAATAACACCAACCTCGAACAGAAAAGATAAGATTCAAGTGCAGTATCAAATTGCAAATCACAAATCAGCCTTATTGTTGTTTGGAACTAAAGTCTCAGCATATTTCAATCAATTTTGCATCATTGACTGTTTTCTAGGCCAATTAATTACAGTTTCATCATCCTCATTCAACCTCCAAAACTAGGAAACTAAGTCCCTAGTGGTGGCATAAATAAGATAGATTCAACCATGGCATCAACAGCCCAAATAACACCAACCTCGAACAGAAAAGATAAGATTCAAGTGCAGTATCAAATTGCAAATCACAAATCAGCCTTATTGTTGTTTGGAACTAAAGTCTCAGCATCGTATTCAAATCAGATTATTAGATTTCAAGCAATGGCATCACCAGCCCACATATCACAACCCTCAACCAAGAAAAGAAAGATTCAAATGCAGTATCATATTCAAATCAGATTATCATGCAATGGCACCACCAGCCCACATAAAAACACTTTTTACCAGAAATTAGAAGTGTCAACACACTAGGAAAAAACAACCCTAGCATGCGCAGATACCAACACCTTCAACGGTGATTCAAGCACCATTGTTCCAGAAATTGAATCTAGCTTTGCATTCAGGGCAGTAATAATCACTTGTTCCCAGACCTAGAACATAAATCAAAAAAGTGTACTCAGGAGCCGGTGCAAGACCTAGAAAATGATTGTTAACAATAAAATTGCATTGCTACAAGCTAACAACAAAATCTCAAGCTACTGTGTAAAATCAAAACATTACCTTTGATAGATCTGCAAACTCCCTTGATAGAGTCCCAGAGAGAGAGATTTTCAGAGGAAGTCGGAGAATAAGAATATGTCATCGACGGAAATCACAAGGGCGGACTGTATGCTCCCTTCATCGATCGCCGACTGCTCAAAGATCGGCGTTCAGACCGCCGATTGCGAGAGAGAGTTGGAGATATAGATTTTTAGAGATCAACCTTCAGAGATATTGATTTTCAGAGATCGGCTCAAAGATCGACGTTCAGAGATTTAGATTTTCAGAGGGAGTCGGAGATTATGCCTCCTCCATCGACGGGAATACAGAGAGGCGGAGTTGTCTAGGGCTGAGGGAGAGACAGAGAGTATGAAAAAGAGTTGTGTTTTCTTATTTATGTTTTCTTTAATTTTGATAAATTGATGAATAGTGTAATTAGTGCTGGATTAGTGGGAATATATATAAGGCTTAATTGTGTGGGTAATTGAAATGGGTGGGGCCATCAATGGCAATTGATTGTAAATAATTGAAAGATAAAAGGGTGTAATGGTACAAAAAGCAGAGTAGGGCATTACTTCGTGGACAAGGAAAAATGGGTAAGTAGGGCAATATTTCGTGGACGGAGGGAGTATTTATTTGGATTGAATATATTGAGTTATTAATTTAATTTATTAACTTAGCTTTTGGAGTTAATTGGATTAACTCTAAATTATCTACGAAGGTATTAAATATCCTAAGTTGGTATGATTAATGAGAATTTTAAATCCAGCTCATTAATCAAAGTCTTTAACTTAGTTTCATTATTTAATCTTCTGGATTATTAATAAAACTACTTTGGTTAGTACCTTAGAATAATAAGTTCTCCATTAATAAGGACTTCATAGTAAAAATGCATTCTCATTAATTGAAGATTCCTGAATGTCTTACCTTGAATTCTCATAATAAAAGGTCAAGCGTGGGAGTCAGTGCTATCGAAAGAATCACTGCCTTAGTAGCGAAACACTGCAACCAGGTAGGCATTACTTTCATATATATCAAATGAGTTTAAATGTTACGTTCAAGCAAGTTATTTCATGACAAAATCTTTGAATTGATGTTATTTCAAGTATTGTCTTGCCATAAAATGTTTCAATTTCAGTATGATATCTATCTGATATGGCTTTGCCAATTATCATATAACCGAATTCGAGTCTTGAGCAGTTGATAGCTATCCTGCCTTGGCTAGTGTACACCAGTGACCGTGAGTCATCTAGCGGGTTGGCCGGTCAAGTGACCGTGAGAGGTGGCCACCTCTCCGGCACAGAGTTTCAGATATGATAGATTACAAAAGAACTTAGTCTGATCAGACGAACTTTAGAATCACAAACGAATTTAGTATGCCTGGGCCTTTATAAGTAAAAATCCCTGGTTATACTATTGAAATGGCATGACAATTTACAGTTATTAAGTATGTATATGATTTTCGGCATATGTCTACTGAGTACTTTGTACTCAGCCCTGCATGTATTTCTAAATGTGCAGGTTGAGCAGTGATGAGTGATGATGAGGTGTCGTGCGGAGCTTTGTCATATTTACTAAATAAACTCTTGGCGATACATGTCTTCATACATGTATCACGTTCTATTTCCGCTGCGAACACTCAGTTATGATGCATATTATCCTATTATGTTGGATTGTCAAATCAAGTTATTGTATAAACACTTAAATCGGATACTCTTGACCGATTACTCGCTCTTATCTATTTATGTGTGTCTTTTTCTCATATGATGTCTCAATCTTAGTTCAATTCCTTTATTATTATTTATCACCCCTTTCTGTCCCCTCTCCTAATTTCCCTTCCCTAGTCACGGTTTCCCGGCTTACCTATCCTTAGTTAAGTCCGGTCGTGACACTCTAATTCTCTTTGCAATTCAAATGGACATTCATACCTTTCGCTCAAAGTAAGCTCCCATCTACCGACGTTTGCGTTCTTCGTTCGGACCATTATATCGTTGAAGGTGATTTTAGAGGGTAGTGGTATGGAAGAATTGTAGTTGAAGGTGATTTTTTTGGGGGGGAGATTCTGGAGCGGCACTGGAGAGGAGAAGAATGAAAAACATTAGGGCACCAGCGCTCGCTGGCCCTTTATATAGTGGTGCTGGGATTCCCAGCGCTCGCTGGGTTTCCAGCGGTGCTGGGACTCAGCGGGCGTTGGCATCATGGATTTCAATTCCAGAATTATCCCCCAAATTCTTCGAAAATCAGTGAAAATCGGGGTGAAATCCAACCACGAATTCTTTGAAAGTCGTCTGGAATCTATGTGAATTCCATGGAATTTAAAATCCATGGACTTTTTAAAGTCTGTGGAAATCCACAACGAATACACCCCCCTAAGTTTGTTAAATAAAATTCGTTCGATTCATATTCAACAAACATTTTATGTTAAATTATGAATCATTGAACAATAATGTATTTAACGTACACAAATTAATTATATGGATGAAAATTACTAAAATAATGCATCTATGAAATCTTACTCAATTCCTGGAGAAATTTATGAATGAAATTGAAAGAATGCTTGAATTCATAATATGGCTAAAGAAGAAAGGAGGGTGAATGAAATGACAAAGAGGGGTATGAAATTATACTCTCCTCGTCTCGCAAGCGAGTATTACTTGGAGACTGACACAAATTTTAAGAAATGTTAGGTAAATATTTTAAGTGTAGAAAATTACTTGGAGACTGACACAAAATGTTAGGTAAATATTTTAAGTGTAGAAAATGGTTCGCTACTTTTTAGAAAAAATAATGCTTCCTCATCCTCATATTTATGCATATCTTTCATTTTTCGCATGTTCCTCAAATTTGTGCATATTCTAGTTTTGGATACTATCCAATACATAATTTTCACAATTTACTCTTTAATTTACATTATTTACCCACAATCCACTTAACAATACTCTCAATGTGAGACACCTTTTTTCACTATTAATACTCCAAATATTTTTTTATTAAAATTCGTGTTGTGATCAATTATGTATATTTATGGGGGACAGAGGAAATAATGTGTGGGATCAATCTCAAAATGAAAGTGATAAGAGATGAACGAAAAAAAATGATACTTTCTAATAAGACGAAGGGAGTATATTATTAAATTGAGGTTTTTTATAAAAGAAAAAGTAAAAAGAATCCCTTGAGAGCACAAAACGCAGACTAAGGGCACGAAACTCGAAAAGAGATCGTTAAACAAAGAAACCTGAAGACACTAGCGATCCCATAAATCAGGATAGTCGTCCATCTCATCTGACCAACGTCTATGAACTATGTTATTCATTGCATTCATGCTATCACTATTGCTATAATCAACCACAAAGTTCCTCGGATTGTAGCCCATTTCCCCCGCACTCCTGAGGCGACCTTTTATGCTACCTTCCGGAACTGCTTGCATGGGCTCACTTCCCATGCCCTTTCCCGTGCCCTTTGGGCGGCCACGTCCCCACTTGGTCGTCTTGTCCGAGAGTAATTGCATCCCCTGACTAACCTGCTCCTCTAACCGACTAATGCGACTAGTAATATTGTCCGGCCCAAGAGCGGCCAAATCCTTGTTACCTTCATGCGAAACACCCCCGCTTTTGTCCAAAGTTGGGTTACGTTCGAGAGCAACTGTTGTTTCGTCAATAATCGGTTTGTTCAAACCCGTGCCATCCGGAGCCTCCATCTCCAAAGTTTCCTCCACATCAGAGTCCTCCTCGTTAATGACCAAGTCACTATCTTTAATCACATCTTTATTCCCCTGAATCGGAACCAGTATTTTGTCCAACAAATCCGGCTCAGATAAATGAATCCCGAAAGACGGTCCAGAAATAGGATCCACGCCCGTATCCAAACAAGTCTCCGCATTATTCTCCAAGTCCAGAGCCTGAAATGCATTTCGTGTCTCGACAGCCTCTTTCTGAAGAATCGGAACAACAATCTATTTTTTTACCGCCTGTTCGGAGATCTTTGACCAAGCCGCAGTAGGTTTAGCTGCCGATTCCGTCGGAGCAACCTGCTGCTGCTTCTTCAAAGTGGCAGCCTCCTGCTGGCCAAACTCTGGCTGCACCGGATTCCAAGTTAGTTGTTGTTGGACATTTATATTTGCAGCCTGTTCATTCGAGGTAATCGTCGCCTGCCAATGCGGCCCATTGTTAGCCTTATCATTGACAGTGTCATTCTGCTCACCCATCCCCCCAAACTTCGACTTGCGGCATCTATCGGGGGAGTGTCCCGTAATCTTGCAACGACCACAATAAAGAGGGAGATTTTCGAAAACAAACTCAATATGAAAAGAAAAATCCTCCATATCAATAAGAAGAGTATTAGGAAGAGGGTGAGACATATCTATTTCAACAAGAATACGGGCGAAATGTCCAAAATCTCTACCTGCCGAAGCACCATCGATCTTTAGAGGATGGCCCAAGTAACGACCAATTCCAGAGATAATTTGTGGATTCCAATACTCAATAGGAAGATAATGAATTCGCACCCAAACATTAGCCAAGGGAGAGTTTTCTTTGAATGGATCAAAGTTGCGAGTCCACTCTCGGAGCCGAAGAAGACCCTTTGACAGCTCCCAGATCACCTTTGCCTTTGCCGTAGCTTTATCAGTCGCTGTAGTAAAACGGAGCGTGTAAAATCCCTTTCCCAGCGGAATCAGTTGCCAGTCAGAATTTATACCCCAAATCTGTTGAAGCTCCGACTTCAACTCCATAGTTGAACGTGGCTTATCGCCTTTCCCCAGCAGAAGTCGTCCTGTTAGTGCATGCTCAAAAGCTTGGACCTCCTTTAAATATAAAGCCTTAGGAATTTTGAGAGAGAATTGATCTCCTTCCTTCGTTGGACGCAAATCATGAAAAACATGAGCAGCTAAATCTTGCCGTTTAACGGGTCGCTTAACAGTAGCACTAGCATAAGAAATCATAGCGTTATCGGCCACGCTAGGATTTACAGAATTCCTATCAACTGCCGTGCAATCGGCATCACAAGGTTTTGTGGCCGATGTCTTCCCAGCGGCATCCTGGGCCTCAGTAGTCTTCACCGCGCTGTTACCAACCGTGGCAGATATAGACCGAGCGGAAGAAGATGAAGGTTTAGGGTGTTCAAAATTCGCAGAAACAGAGGGGAGATTTAGGAATCCCTTATCTTGAGTTCCGGCTGACGAGGTGGCCCGAGCAGCCGAATGAGTCATCGAGTTAAAGCTTGAGGGAGGAGTTCTTGAAGCTCCCTTATCATGAGCTCCGGCCGGCGAGGCTGCCGGAGCAGCAGGATGATGATCCAGTCCGGTGGCGGCTAGGGTCGGCGCTGATGCTCGTTGGCGGCGGAGCTCAAGGAGGTGCGCAGCCGCCTCGCTTCTCAGGAGCAGCCAGTCGTCCGAACATCGCTTCTCAGGAGCTGGTGCGCAGCCGCCCCATCTGCTGCTGCTCGGTCCAACCGGCGATGATGCTGATCGGCGAGCTCTCTCGGCGATGAGGCGGAGCGGCGACTGCTGCTGGATCGGCGATGAGGCGGATCGGCGATGAATCTCGACTGCTGCTGGATCTCTCCAGTAGCGAGAAAATTTCTACTACTGCTGCTGGATCTCTCTCCAGCCTCTCCGCCACGCCGATCCGGACTGGAGGCGCTGCTGGAAGATGAGGCGCTGTGGAGGCGCTGCTCTCGTTCGAAGTCAGAGATGAACAGTAGAGAGCATATAATTCAACTCCTTCAGACGAAGGGAGTATATTATTATAGAATATATATATATATATATATATATATATAATAGCAAAATAAATCATATCCTACGTGGCATCGTATAATCACTCCATTCTAATTTTCTTCAATTCTCATTCATTCTTATTTTTTTCTAAATTTTTAATCAATTTTCATATCTAAAACCCATTAATATCCAAAATTAGAAGATAAATTCCAATGATTAATGTATCTAATCAACGCTACCCCTTAAAATTTGATTTATTGTATTTTTTTAATAATTAATTTGGACGTGGTTATGGGAAGATTTAATTTGGTTAATTTGGTAGCAATGATTTTTTCAATAATTAATTTGGACGTTATTTTAAAGGGTTAATGTGCAAATCCACCCCTAAAGTAGAAATCCCTATAGCGTTTAGTCCATCATTCTCGACCTTGGCGCAAACACCCCCCATAGTCCAAGAAAAGGGTGCAATATATTAAACCCAAACCTCCAACACCGTTAACGTCCGTTAAACGTTTGGGTTTAATTGCATCATCTACTTCAGGGGTGGATCTGCACTTTAACTTCTTTTTTTTCTGTAATCCACCTCCGGCATCAGCTTAGCCGCCCTTGTACTCATCGGATCCGACTTGCACCTTGTCAGCTCACACTCGCCCAATCTCTTGGTTGTCGACTGTCCACCGCCCACATGCAGCAGTGCCACCAGCTTTTTCACCGCCCCGCACAGTAGCATCTCCACCAATACCTTAACTTATTTAGTGCTTGATTATTATATGTTTACTTATTTTGAATTTTTATAATATTTTTTTATAGATTATGGTTTAGTTATTTATTTTTGAATAATTGGTAAAACTCTAAACGATAATTATGATTTTATTTTTGGTTAATTCAATATTTATAAATTTATTTTAAAAGAGAAAAAATAATGGATCCGGGTCAGGACTCGAAACCCTGTGGATCTTATGGATCTGCACCTGGATCTCATTTTTTTAATCCAATAAATCTGGATCGATTGCGGACCTAAGTAAACAAATACAGATCTACTTCTGAACCAAGTAGGATTCGGTTCATATTCGGTCCTGGACCTGCTTGCGCTGCCGCATGTCAACAACCAAGAGATTGGGCACGTGCGAGCTGACAAGGTGCAAGTCGGAGCCGATAAGTACGGGGGCGAATAAGCTGATACCGGAGGTGGGTTGCCGAATTAAAAAAAAAGAGAGAGTTAAGGTGCAGATCCACCCCTGAAGTAGAGGGTGCAATTAAACCCAAACGTTTAACGGACGTTAACGGTGTTAGAGAGGTTTGGGTTTAATTGCACCATTTTCTTGGACTATGAGGGGGTGTTTGCACCAAGATCGAGAATGAGGGGGTAAACGCTATAGGGGTCTCCACTTTAGGAGTGGATCTGCACCTTAACCCTATTTTAAAATTCGATCCATTACATTTTTTAATAATTAATTTGGTAGCAATGGTTATGGGAAGAATTAATTTGGTTAAATTGGTAGCAATGTTATAAAATTTCACTTTCACGTATTATGCTATTTTAATTTTTAGATTTTTTATTTTTACAACTTCCAACTTATAAATTAGCATTAAATAATTTATGGTCATTATCATATTTATTATCAGATAAGAAATTGACTCAAATATAATTTTTAGATTTTTTATTTTTATAACTTCAAACTTATAAATTAGCATTAAATAATTTATGGTTGTTATCACAATTGCGTACACACAGATATAGTTACCTTTCTCTACCCACAAGTGAAGAATGATTGGATTAGAAATATAACAATTAGCTTGCACAGATATATATTAGCCATTAAATTTCATGTCATGCTGACTGCAGAGACAAAGTACTAAGCAGAGTTAAGAAGTGAAATAAACCACATAGCAACCATGGCAGTTGACGATAGAAGTGGTGCAACAACCACATATTTGTAACCAGAAATCAAAGATTCATTTCCAAAAAAAAATAAATAATAAATAAATAAATATGGGCGAAAAGTTTCATATAGCTAGAATAATTATGAGTCTATTGGGTTTCACTAAATTTTCTATTTGGTTTCAGATAAGGCAATTCTCGGTGTTTGTTTGTTTTACTATGACAATAAATAAGAGTCATAGACAATCCTTTTCGAATGTAGGATTATACTTACCTATTTTTAATAATGAACAACTATACGTGGGAATCTCAAGAGTTACCGAAGAAAGAGGTCTAAAAATTTTAGTATAGATAAGAATGTTTATACACATGATACAACAACTAACGTTTCAATAGATTATGAGATAATTGCAAATTTAATAATTTGTTCGGGCATTGAAAGTTGTAGTTATTATTGATATTATTTAAATTTTTTTTAGTAACTGATTGCAGCTACATACATCTCATTTGAGTAAATTTCAAAAAAATATTGCAATTTCTATTTTAACATTTTATGAGTTGATACTTTGTTTACATATATATTTCATAAGACATAATTTAGGCTAATTTCAAATAATTATTACAATTTTTTATTTTAAACAATTTATTCAGTACTCTATGTTAATGAAATAAATAAAAATTTATATTAAATAATTTTCAAAATTATGTAATAATAGATCCCGTCGAAACGGGCTACTTACTAGTATTTCAATCAAAACAATTTGGGATACTCGAGTGCATTCATAAATTTGGATGTAGCTTTAGCGTTTTGTTTTGCTTTTGTCTTTCTTTGTTTGGCTATAAATATAATTTGATAGATTGTTTAAATAAAATATTTTTAACTTGCAAACTTAATAGTAAAATGGTTATATAGCATATACAACCTCAAGGTTTGCCCGTGTTTTTCAATTTCATCCCTCATGTAATGTAAGTGGCACGGTAAACCTTATTGTATTAGTTTTTAATATTTTCCGTCCACGTCTCAGACGCCCGTTAACCCCTCCGTTTAGTAATTTAATTTTTTATTTTTTTTATTTCAAACGGCCCCATTAACCGTATAAACCCCGGGAGAAGCAATATGTCTTCAATGCAGAACAACACACCAAAAAGAACCCTTGCGACTTCTCATCTTCTCCACTTCGTTGCGCCTGAATCTCGTCGGAGTTTAGGGTTTTTTACATGCAATGGCCGGCAAAGATAAAGGAAAACAAAGGTAAGTTATAAAGTTCTTGTTCCCTGTTTACGTCTGTTCTAGAGTCTTTATGTGTTTTCATTGATCATTATGAACAACTCGATATAGAATGGCACAATGCTTATGATTTTATCTTGTTTTTTATGGTAACAGTATGATTGATGCGAAGGAATTTAATTTTCATGTTGGTGTCATTTGGGAGAAGAAAGATAAATGGCTATTTGAAACTTATGATTTGGAGAAAGTAGTTGCTTGTGTAGAGGACATGTCATTTTATAAGCGTATCCGAAATTAGTTTAGTGAACTAGGATTTTCAAATCCCAAAGGCATATACATTTGGGATCCTGATAGGGAAGTTGAAGAGGGTCTGTTTTTCTTGAAGGATGAAGTTTATTGTAGGAGGGTGATTCAATATCTAGATGCCCTTAGTTTCAATGAAATAGATATATTCGTTGATGATGATGAAACCCCCATGCCTACATGTTTTACTAGAGCTCTATTGCCAACAGAGAATGAAACTGAAAGAGAGAATGGTAGAGAAGCCACTACTTTACCAGACAATGAAACTGTCAATGTCAATGTTGAGAGGGCTACTAGTGTTGAGAATGAGGGTGGAGCTGATGTTGATGGTATTGTGAGGGATGAAGGTGTTGTGACAATGGAAACTGAGAGGCCTGAGAGAGTGGTGGCAGAGGGAAGTGAGAGAGATGAGGTAGTTGCGACAGAGGGTATTGAGAGAAAGGGCATGGACACAGGATATGTGAATCCAATTGGATATGTGAGTGAGGAAGAGCTAGATGAACAAAGTGGAAGGGAAAGAGATCAGTGGCCACACAACAACTAATCGATGAAAGCATATCAAAGAGAACAAGATGTGGAGGGGGACGAATGCAACTCCATCATCACAAACTGCATCCACAACTACGTCGGGCCTTTGAACTTGAATTGGTTGTTTTTCTTTGTGAATCAGTGTTCTGAACTTGAAACAAGATAGTCCACTAGACGATGCCTTGTTAAGGCTTTGTTTTGCATTTGAAATGGTGTTTTTTGTGATAGCAGTTGAACTCATTTGAGAGTCATATCAGTTTGTTTGATTTTGAAGAAACAATATAATGTTATGTGGCAGGATATTTTGTTTTGTTTATGAAGAATGAATATATTAGTTTGCGACAGTGCTAAAAAAAAGTGTAAAGCAAATAACTTCAGCTCTGCGATAGAGCTAAAAAAACTTAGCTCTGCGACAGAGCTAAAAAACTTGACTCTGGCTCTGCAACTGAAGGAATATATTAGTTTGCAACAGAGCTAAAAAAAGTGTAAAGCAAAAAACTTCAGCTCTGCGACATAGCTAAAAACTTAGCTTTGCGACAGAGCTAAAAAACGTGACTCTGGCTCTGCAACTGAAGGAATATATTAGTTTGCGACAGAGCTAAAAAAGTGTAAAGCAAAAAAACTTCAACTCTGCGACATAGCTAAAAACTTAGCTCTGCGACAGAGCTAAAAAACTTGACTCTGGCTCTGCAACTGAAGGAATATATTAGTTTGCGACAGAGCTAAAAAGTGTAAAGCAAAAAACTTCAGCTCTGCGACATAACTAAAAAACTTAGCTCTGCGACAGAGCTAAAAAACTTCAGCTCTACAAAAGAAATACAGGAAGATCAACCAAGAAGAAATTGCAAAAACATATGCTAGTCTAATCTTCTTTCTTCCTTGCTTGTTTTCTTCCTTCAGTTTTTGGATGATATTCAATAGCTCTTCCATTTCTTCCTCCAATGCAGAACTCAAATTTTTCTTTGCCCCATTCAACTCATTCACCAACTTTTTGTTCTCATTCCTCAATGCAATG
The DNA here is from genome assembly GCF_028751815.1 of Salvia miltiorrhiza. Classification (NCBI taxonomy): domain Eukaryota; kingdom Viridiplantae; phylum Streptophyta; class Magnoliopsida; order Lamiales; family Lamiaceae; genus Salvia; species Salvia miltiorrhiza. Next base: position 39,223,698 of record NC_080388.1, read on the forward strand.
ATAACATCGCTGCCTCTTGATCCCAATGGTTCATCATGCCATTCAAAATAGCCGCAATTCTTAGTCTGAAAAAGGAGCAATTCAACATTCAAAATAGCTGCAATTCTTACCATCATCAAACATGTCAAACATACGAGGAGTAGAATACCTTCCAATTTCGACAGCCGTAGAACCTCCGGCCGGGATTATCATCGGTCCACGATGTCATTCTAGGGGCTTTCAACCTCTGACCTTCGAATACGCATTCACAATACCTTGATTCTTCATAGTTTATATTCATCTTCGAGCTCTTACTCCTACTTGCCGAACTGCCCCGCGAATTGCAAGACATATTGGAACTCATGTTATGCGTTGACTATAGGAAAAGAAATCCCAAGCTCAATCGTGAAAAATGATCGTCTGATTCTTCGAAAATTGAGGAATGAAAAAAAACTAGGGTTCATGTATATGAGATTAGGGATTGGGGATTAAGGATGACTAATCCGCTATTAAGGGTTGCAACGGTAAGTGGGGACCGTTTTCACGTTTGAAATAAAAAAATATTAAAAATTTAATTACTAGACGGAGGGTTAACGGGCATCTGAGACGTGGACGAAAAATATTAAAAACTAATACAATAAGATCTGTCGTGGGGGGTGTTTTTGAAAAATACGGACAAACCTTGAGGGTTTAATTGCTATTTAACCCTAGTAAAATCATTGAGAAGTCTAGTGGATATTCAAAATTATGACACTCGGAATTCTGACTCCAGTGGGATTGGACATCAACACAAGAGATCATCTTTTTTCTCCTTTACTAAAGGCTAATTCCACTTGTGGTATTATAAATTGCGTTAATCGTAAAAAAGTTTGTTAATTTTGTTTCGATTTTAGTTTCAAGCTCTCTTTAATATATACTATTAATCATATTTCTTCAAGTAGCATGGGCATATCAAAGAAATTGTGACGGTAAAAATGATGAGGTTTAGACTTGCGGTTGCGGGTGAACGGTAGCCAACCCGTCTGAGGAGGGAGCCTTTCTGGGTTGGGCTTTGAATCAACGGTTCAGGGTCGGTTAAAATCGTCAGTTCAAGGATCGCATTATTAGTTTTTTCAATTATGTTTATTTAAATTTAGTTTGAGTGTTGTGTATATTTTTCTTTTGAAATTATATAATTTACTACATTACATTTAATTTAATTATTGAAAATTATAAATGAAATATAAATAAAACACTCGACTACTATAATAAAATTCACATTTTTATTTAATTCAAAGTTACATATTACTCCCTTGTCTCTTTTGGACACGAATATTAAGAAATGTGTAATTAGTAGATAAAGTGGGTTGGTAAAAATTATTTAAATATTAGGTATAGACAGATAATATATGGCCTAAAAAAGAATGAGACATTTGTAATAAATTGAATATTTCATTATGAAATGTGGGATATTTGTAATGGGACAGAGAGAATACAATTTATATGTACACAATTGGAGTGAGTATAAAGGTGGGAGATGAAGGATATTTATAATTAAAAATGGGAGAAAATTCTGAATTTAAATTTAAAAATAAAAATTATATATTAAAAAATTGAAAAAGTTGTCGATTTCGTATTAACTGCCACCCACAACCCTACAAAATCGGCAATGCGGCCCGCCAATCAACTGCGATTCATGGTTTGCAAAATTTGAGCCCGTAATCGACCTATACTTTTGGCGATTCTGATTACGGGCCCACCCGTGATCAACGGTTCCGGGCCCAAATCGTTGATCGTCAGTCTGATTCCGAGCCGAAATCGCTAAGAGCATCCACAGCGCGGAGGGCGAAGGGAGCGTCGATCCGGGGTGAAGAAGACGCCGCCACACTGGAGACCCGTCCTGGTTCGAAGGGGTGGCGAGGCGAAGACCCGGGGCGAGAGGCGGAAGTGTATTAAAAAAAAATTAATTCGATTGTTTTTGAAATTTTTGACCATTTCTAATATTTTTTTTTAAATGACCGTTTGCTTCCAACGGCCGAATTCCTCTTTTTATTTTCTTTATTTTCCCTTTTATCTATATATATCACAACTCTTCTTCATTCATTTCACATCTCCACATCAAAAAATCATCTACAAAAAATGTCTTCCTCCTCATCAAGCCACAAGGACGAGCGACGTGCTGAAGAATTTTCCAATCTTGTACAACAATTTAACCAAATTGTTCAAGATATTGGTGATCCAGAAGAGCAACCTCGTCGTCGGCGACGAAGCGCGCGGAAGAAGGCTTTCATTCGTCAGGACCGTGAAGCCGGCGCTGTACGTTTGCACGCGGATTACTTTGATGAAAATCCAGTCTACCCCGACAACATCTTCCGCCGCCGTTTTCGGATGCGTCGTGCGTTGTTTTTGCGCATCATTAATGCCGTCGCCTCCGATCCATACTTCCAACAACGCATGGATGCACTTGGGAGGCCCGGCTTCACGCCATTGCAAAAATGCATTGTCGCTGTTCGTATGCTAGCTAACGGTGGGGCAGCGGACCAATACGACGAGTATCTCTGGATTGCAGAGTCCACAGCGTTGGAGTGCTTGCGGAGATTCAGTCGTGCCATTATTCAACTCTTCGGCGCGGAGTACTTGAGGAGGCCGACTTCCGCTGACTGCCAACGGCTTCTAGCAATGCACGAAGCGAAGCACGGCTTCCCGGGAATGCTAGGGAGCCTTGATTGCATGCATTGGGCGTGGAAGAATTGTCCCAACGGCATGGCAAGGCGCATACACTCGCGGCGATCAGGGGGAACCGACCATCATCCTCGAAGTTGTCGCCTCGCAAGATCTATGGATCTGGCATGCTTTTTTTGGGACTCCTGGTTCGAACAATGACATCAACGTGCTCAACAACTCGACGTTGTTCAACGATCGGCTGCAAGGAATGGGAGTGCCGGTCACATATCAAGTCAACAACGCCTACTACACAAGTGGGTACTACTTGACTGACGGCATCTATCCCAATTGGCCTGTATTCGTGAAGAGTCCTACACATCCGACGGATCCGAAGGGGAAGAGGTTCAAAGTGATGCAGGAAGCGGCTCGCAAGGATATTGAACGAGCCTTCGGCGTCCTTCAAGCTCGTTGGGCAATCGTCAAAGGCCCAGCGCGTCTTTGGAGCAAGGAGGCGATGAGCGACATCATGTTCACGTGCATCATTTTACACAACATGATCATCGAAGACGAAGGCGAAGAAGCAACACAGTGGGAAGAAGATGCCGACGAAGCTTCGAGTAGCGCCGCATTTCAACCTCGTACCGGTGCTCTGCCGGATTTTCGTGCATTTGTTGCACGACAAGCATCCATGCGAGACGCGGAGATGCATGCTTGCCTCACTTTGGACTTGAAGGAGCACATTTGGTCTCGTTTTGGTCCGATTGAGCACTAGAAAATTATTGTAATTTTTATTTTTTTTATTGTATTTAAATTATGTCTTTAAATTATTGTAATGTATAATTTTAAAAATTTAATAAAATTTGAATTTTAAAAATAAAAGTGTAGAAATATGAATTTTATGGAAATGGGGATCTAAGCACCCACCTAAGACACAATGCATTGGAGAAGGGTGTGTCTTAGGTGGGGCTCACTCCTAAGACATCCCTCTAAGCAATAGGGGTGAGCATCGGTTCGGTTCGGTGCAAAACCGAACCAAAAACTCAAAACCAAAAATCGAACCGATAGTTAAAATTGGAACCGAACCGCACCAATTGGGGGTCCGAAACCAAACCAGTTCGATTCGGTTCGGTTTTCAATGTCGGTTCGATTTCTGCTCACCCCTACTAAGCAACAAGCATTGGAGATGCTCTAAATCCGATTAGTTTGGACATCTGTAACGAAGTTTGATTATTTTTAAGATACAACAGTTTGATTCCTCGAATAAACCCACAATCTGAGAGAGTTAGAATTGAAAATTTTCAGCTGAATAAATTTTTAGCCCAAATAGTTCGTAAAGAAATAGCTCGAGAATTCAAATAAGGTTGGCTCGAAATTAACTCGAGCTTTATAGGGTTGACCCGAAAACAATGTGTTCACTTAGTTATATGAAAGTTTTGTCGTTATGTGATTTTTCAATTTCATTACTTTACTTTTGAAAATTAGTATAATAAAATTTTCTTTCCTAAGCTTTGTGAAATGTATTTTTAATTTTATCAAAATAGATATATTAGTTAATTTATTTTTATAAACTTTTTGATCATGACTAGCTCGCCGTGTTAGCCCAAATTTGAAAGTTTAGGATTAGAAATGAAAATTTATAATACAAAAAAAAAATTCAGTCGAAATAATCCATGACCCGATTGACATCCCTATGATTATTAACCCATGACCCGATTGACGTCCCTACACATTTGAGTCGTGTAATAAAATTAATCATAACTCTAATCTAACTCGAACTCAAAACTTTTAATAGCCCAAGATTATTCCAACACTATTTTATATTGGATTATATATATAGTTAAACTAGCTTGTAACTCATCAAATTTCGATGAGAGATTATTTTGAGTTCTACTCGCTCCGTCCCAAAAGAGTGTGCATTTCTTTCTATTTTGGGACGTCCACAAGAGTGTGCATTTGCTATTTTTGGACGCTACCTCATCACTAACTAATTATTTTTTACTCTTATTTTATAATGGATCACTTTCTGTCCTAATACACTCATCTAACATTTTATTAAACATGTGCCACCAAAAGTGGTGCACACTCTTGTGGGACGGAGGGAGTAATAATTTATAGCTAGAAGCTATGAAAATAACTTCATTTTTGTGTAAAGATTAACCATCTAGAATCGTTGAGTACGTCAAGAAACTAAATGATGTGGCTAACTATAAGAATGTGCACTCTTTTCTATTTTGGGACGTCCCATAAGAGTGTGCACTTTCCTTTTTTGACACCTTCTTTCACTAATAAAAATGGGGTTGTTCTTCCACTAACAACACACTCATCTAACATTTATTAAAACTTGTGCCACCAACAATCATGCACACTCTTATGGGACGGACAAAGAATTTTCTCACATAGGCTTCTCAAACACAATTAAAAAGTAATTTTATTACTCGCTCTAGTCTCAAACATGTATAACAATGCTCACTAATTACCTAAATCTTTTTGAATCATTTTAAATACTCCATCCGTCTCTAAAAAAACATGAACATTTTGTCATTTTGGGCCGTCTCACAAAAAACATGAATATTTCTATTTTGGTACACTAGCCCCACCACAATCTCTTTACTTTTGATCATCTCTACGTTTTATAAAGTAGAACCCGTTTTCCACTCACAATATACTTTTATTTAATATTTCTTAAAATTCGTGCCACTTATAAATGTTCATATTTTTATAAGACAGAGAGAGAGTATAATTTGTTACAATAATCGGATATTCATTGCAATAACATATAAAGTAAACTAGAATAATTAATGAACTATCAACTTTTTTAAAAAAAATCATATATGCATGTCTTTTAGTGTTCGAACCCATTTTGAAAATTATTTTACTACATATTCTCATTCCAAACACCAAACCTATGTAGTAATATCACTAATTACCCAAATTCATTTAAATTTATAAAATATTTAATTAATTAAATATAATTTCTTACAATATTAATTATCTATCTCAATAGAATTTAAACATTACAAAGTACGTAAGTATTAACAATACAATACAAATTCTTCTAAAAAAAACAATACAATACAAATTACTTGTTATTAATTACTCATTCTCATTTCAAACCTGTACAATAATATTTGTTGACTCGTTTATTTATATTCTCCATTTGTGAACTTTCTTATAAAATCAATTAGTGAATCGAAAAAAAAGCAATTAATTTAATTATTAGCCAGAACAATTTATTTTGTATAATTAAGCTAAAATTACTTTTTGTTTGGCTAATTTAAATTATCGGTGGAGTTCAAATGATTTTAATCTGAATCACTCAACAACTAAAAGTGAATTTTTTATTTGTACTTGGAGTTTAGAAATATCCTTTTATATAGATTCTTCGGTCACCAGACCACTAAATTTTTTGATGTGAAATTCAAATTTTAAAAATTTATGAAGTAAAAATGTATAAAATGAGGATTCTAAGGTAAATATTAATAGAGGATGATGGAGATGCTTGTAGGACAACGAATTAAAGATGATTCGAATCTGCAATTTATTATATATATATATATATATATATAAGAAGATTGTTTAAGAGATTCTATACACATTACTTTACTTTAATAATAATAATAATAATAATATGGTTAAACATTCTATTATCACACTTTTGAGTTTTAACCCTGTATTCATCAATTCTGGGAGTGCAAAAAATATAAAAGCCCTCAAAACGTGATAAATGGATATCATATCAGCTCCGAGGTGGAAAGAAGTAACAGCAAAATAAAAGGCGAATTTAAGAGAGAAATTGATTTTTCCAAAAAATATTCCGTTGCCGGGACTTGAACCCGGGTCTCTCGGGTGAGAGCCGAGTATCCTAACCAACTAGACTACAACGGATTTATGATTTTATGTCACGGAATAACGTATTTCATGAATCATTTCACATCTGAGCGTAAACCATTTCAGACCTTTAACATAAAATATTTCACATTTGTAGCTCAGAAATTTGTATCTTAAATGCATCTTTGTTGAAGTTTTGAACTCGCACAAATTCTAATTTCGACCCTAATCAAGTCCATATGCTTATATTGGATTTGAAGATGTGTTCACTACATACCTGAAAAATGTGTGACAAAAACATTGTGCATATTACAATAGGATGATTAACGAAACACATTTAAACTATGGACTTTCTCATCAACTGGGTTTTTATCTCGTTAATAGTTTGCAACTTAAACTTTCAAATTGTTGAAAGGAACTCGTGTTATAGTAATCAATGGGCATTCAGCAATTTATCCAAACGCGTGAAATTGGGACCAAAACAACTTGTTTCTACATCGCAACTTATAGTTTATCTAAGATATCGGCCATCAGAGGCCGAGGATTACAAACACAATTAAACGTGATATTGAGCCTTATATATTTTCATAATATGATTGCTCATCACGGTAATGCTGCAAATCAGTGATCAGAAATATGTATAACTGATGGAAAATTCGAAACTTAGTGTCATCCCCATAAATAAAAAAAGAAAAAGAAAAACAAAAGGGGGGTTAATATCATGCTATTGTGATACAAGACCAAAAGTTCGCAATCCCCTATTGGTAAATGTGTGGTTTTGCTTTCATTATACATCATCTGGTTACCTTGTAACTCTGCATTGTATGCAAAATATTATACAAAAGGGATAAACATGAATGGTAAAATTAACAGGGCATATACACGAAAAACAACAGAAGCACGCCGTGTAGAACTCATGTTAAATGAGCAATGGAGTTGAAATTATGATGCAAATATATATATTTCAGATACCTATGATATTTTAAATTATTGTCTGAATATAACCCTCTCAGTGTATATAAGATTCGAAAGGTCTCAGAGAGGCCGATTCTGAATTTGTTTTTAGAGTGAGATTATCTTCATTCATCACGTCTTATCCATGTTCATAACATATAAAACGAGGTTCCACGAGTTGACACATATAATACCCCTCAGGCCTCAGCCACATATGTAATAAATTCTGGAAAAAGAGAATCCTATATTCTCTCTTCGTGTCCCAGATATCTAACAATGTGATCCCAGAATCCCTATTTAATTTCTTACTCTAACAAGACACAAATGTATCATTTCTTGAGACTACATAAAAAGTGCAAGCTTGATCATCTAAAAATCTTTGGTTTTACACGCTAGATTGTCTATCACCCCAAATGAATTCGATTACTTAGTTCATCGCCCACAGTAATTTTCATCAAACAATCATATATGATATTCATACTTGAAAATCACTTAGCTAATTATTTGAACTGAGTATTTTTTTAGGCTAACATTCCACATTTGCTTGTCATCAGTTCCATACAGTTCAAAGTTGAGAAAGAAGTCAAATGCGCATACCTTCACCCTTTTCAAAAGCTCCTTAGCCTTCGGATCGTTATTGAAATGATCACGTACCGGCTACATAATGTTGCAAGGTTAAGTAAATAACATTAAAGGTAGCAAAAGAACAAGGAACGATTTGAATAAGGATTATCAATTTTCATAGGGCTATACGGTTTGATTATGTGTTTTTCCTATTAGCCAACTCAGCCAACATGTTTAGATGCTCACTCGAACAAAATTCGAGTACGAAATCTAGATTAAAGTACAACTATTACTGATAAACACAAATGGAGAAGGACAAGAAATTAAGCAAAACATGACTCTTTTCTGGAGAAAACTATAGCAGGTTTCTGATGTCATTAATATCTGAATTAAAAACATAAAAGAGATGCACATTTATACCAAGAAAGTGATGCCTCAGAATTTAGGCTGCAACATGTGTGTGGAACTTTCATATAGATGAGCTCAATAATTTTCTTACTCAAATGCAAATGGGATTGATGATTCAGAAGGTAGTGCTCTACTCAATGAGATCCAATATAAAGTGTCTAGCCTTGTCAGAGGCCATTGCTTGGGTCATGCTCAATTTTTTAGGATTAAAAGTAAATCAGATGTAAGGTAAACTTAAAGATTACCTGAAGTAGCTGGTTTACTGCTTTTGCAAGAGCAGGTTTGAGATCTCCAGAATGCAGTTCTCCACTTTCGTAGTCGACAACTAAATCTTCAAAACTCTTGAAAGTCCTGAAGAACATGATTGTAAGGAAGATAGCTATAAAAAATCCCAAATTAATTTAAAACCAAAGTATACATTTCTGAACTCTGAACTCAAAACTAAAAAAATTGAACAAGTCAAGGGATAAAATCAGAAGCCATAAAGACTTACTTATCACCCCCATTCTCTGGTTTCCGTTCAACTGTGAACTCATTGAACCATGGGATAACAATGTATTTGATGTACTCTAAGCATGGGTTCTTTTCCACCACTTTTGGAGGGCAGAAGGCTTTCTTTATCTTCAATTTTACATCAGCCTGAGAAATTCGTTATTCATAAAGCTGACAGAAGTTCACAGGTAAAAGAATTTGGAAGGACCAGATAGATTAAAGACCAAAACATGTAACAACTTAAGTCAACATCCAGACAAAATATGATAAGAAATTGCCAATCGTGATCAATATTGGAAATTGGAAAGAGATAATACCTCTTCATCCTCCATGAAGATAGAAGAAGATGGATCACTCTTTGAAATCTTTTCCTGTCCTTCCAGCAAACCGGGGAGCATATCTGCATGTGATAACAAGTTACAAAATTTCTAATAGACTATCAACTTGTAAGAGAAAAAGGTACTTTATGCTTACGATGTGACAGTATAATAGGCTTATTTTTTCTTTTGATAGCATCACAGTACTCCCTAGCCAACATATTGACCTTCCGCTGGTCCATACCCATCTGGCAGATGTCAGCCTGTATAAATACACAAATTCACAAGTCATATTTTGTCATGTTAGATCCCAAAGGACATCAGTTACCAGGAAATCACCATTACACAAAGAAGATCAACAAAAAGAAGGCATCATCTTAGACTCTATTGCACACACCAATAGTTTTACAAGATGAGCATATATGCATTGAAATAATGGTTTTGCTACCATTTGTGATTCTATATATCCATTTGAATAATGAAATGGAGAAAAGGTGTACTGAGTATTAAATGCATTAAACTCAAATTCACAGCTGAACTTCACGATTACATATGTCCAAGCTGTCAATATTATAATACCCGACAATTGTATAATATATATTTGCACGGTCAAAACAAGAAGACTCGACGCGACAGTGCACAAGAGGCTACAAAGAAACAATAGAGCAATCATAAAACTGGATAACATAATAGCAATGCAATTCAGTATAATGTTACTTGCTAGCCTAAATCTATAGAATTTATCCATTACAATTCAGTTTAATTCAAAACCAAGAACACATCAAGCGGTAATCAATAATTGATAAACTTCATTAATAGTAGAGTTATCCTCAATGCAACTAAAACATTTCACTTGTCTTTAAAGTTCATTATTTCTGATATATTTAAACGTATTTCGTTTCCAAATAAATTCAAGCAACAAAAGCATAGCTGCATGTTACGTATATGAAAAGTCACCTTAAGAAAGAATATATCAGCACATTGCATGCATGGGTAAAATATTTGGGCTGCTGACAATTCATCTTGCTCTGAGCGGCCCATAATTTGACCGCACCTAAATGAGGATAAGGGGTACGTAATATATGAATTAGTGATTGGACATTCACTAAGCAGAATAAGAAAGACACATTCATACCTCACAATCCTAGAAAGCGTGTTTTTTATGGCTATGTCTTCTACGAGGGGCCAGTACTCGTGACCCCGGGAGTTGATCTCATCAGAAGACCACAGAAATTGTACCTGATCTCCTTCAGTGTTCATTCCTAAAGCTTTCCAAATCTCAATCATGTATTTCCCTGTCACTTGAATTTTATTCAAGTCACCTCCCATTTTCTTGTTCATCAGTGCAAACCTATCAGCAATCTACAACTTCACTTGGCATCCAGCAGAAGTCAGTTTGTTGACATTAATTGCCTTCATAGCTCCCTGCTCAAGGTTATACACAATACAAGTCAGACAATTTCCAGAAATACCCAATCCAGCATGTTTCCATCAGCTCAAAGAATAACTAGAAGAATCAATTTCAGCACAAGCTAAAAAATACCAATTCAAATGAAACAATTCGTCAAATTATGGAAAACAATGAAATAAAGAGACACTTTTCCACGAGACTATACAAGGAATGGATTCAATTGAGCAAACCTGAGCAATATGCATTCTTCCGGATGGTTCAAATCCATCATAGCAGATAATCTGAGGCTTGTTGGCCAACAATCTCTCCAATTCATCCTCTTGTATGCACTCTTCACCAATGCTCCTTATTAAATCGAACCTCTCCTTCAAACTCATCCTACATACAGTTTAATCCAACAAACTCAATTTCTAGATCATGCACTCAGCAATAAAATCGCCCACAATTTACACAGTTAAACATAGATTCAAAATGAGCGCTTACTGCGGTTGAGGTGAAAGGGAGACAGACTGTAGAAGATGAGATGGCGGGACTTCATTGCTGTTGTTGCTGCTTCCTTCGTTTTCCATTGTAGAAGCTTTGAGATATTTGTGAGGAGCAACGAAATTGCGAATTTGTAACTGAGATTTTGTTAGGGTTTAACACTGCAAGAGGAGATTGAGGCTGTTAAACAGAACTTCTTTCTTTTGTTAGAAGGCTCTTAAATTGAATTTTGTTATAAACTACTCCCTCCGTCCGCCAAAAGTATTCCACTTTGGCCGGACACGGAGTTTAATAAAATGTGTGATGATGTTGATGTAGTGGAGAAAGGGTCCCACCACTTTATGAGATGTGTGGTTGGGATTGAATTTGTGGTGGGTTTTTTGTAAATAAAGAGTGTTTGTAAGGATAAAATATAAAGGTGAATGGTGGGACCATGGCTTAAAAAGGAAAGTGGAATACTTTTTGCGGACGCCAAATATAGTAATTGTGGAATACTTTTGGCAGACGAAGGGAGTAGTAGAAATTGAATTTTGTTAGTATAAACTAGAAGAAAGAAAAAGAGAGAAACCAGTAGAGAATAAATTTGCAGAAGGCCTAATATTATGAGAACTAAAAAAATTTATTGACTGTGTGCGTGTGTTGGCCAAGCCATAAGAGGTTCGAATCTTTGTGACGCGATTTTTAAATTTTTTTATTTAATACTATTCATTTTTCAAAATAAATTAATTTATTTATGTAATTTATCGGAAAAAAAAAAAGAAAGATTTTATATATAATGATACTCTCTTCATTTTATAAAAGTAGTTAAGTGTCCAAGAAAAATCGTCATATTCTATTTATAAATACAATCTCACAATACACTCTGGCTATATTTGATTAGGGCCTGTTTGATATGGGTTTAAAAGCAGGATAAGTTAAATTAATATGGATTTATGTAGTGTTTGATATTATGTGTTACTAATATGGTCAACTCTAGGTTTATCCCAAGACCCTAGCTAGCTGCTCCGCCTCTGCTCTAACATCACAGCACACACATTCACTTCTCTGCAGCAGAAAATGTCGTTCAAGAGGTACGTCGAGATCGGGAGGGTGGCCCTCGTCAACTACGGAAAAGACTACGGAAAGCTTGTCGTCATCGTCGATGTTATCGACCAGAACAGGGCTCTTGTTGACTCACCTGACATGGTAAGAAGCCAGATGAATTTCAAGAGGCTTTCTCTTACAGACATCAAAATTGACATCAAGAGGGTGCCGAAGAAGAAGACTCTTGTTGCTGCTATGGAGGCTGCTGATGTTAAGGGAAAATGGGAAAGTAGCTCTTGGGGCAGAAAGTTGATTGTTCAGAAGAGAAGGGCTTCCCTCAACGATTTTGACCGGTTTAAGCTTATGTTGGCCAAGATCAAGAAAGCGGGAGTTGTCCGACAAGAGCTGGCTAAGCTTAAGAAAGAGACTGCTGCATGAGTAGTATAGATTTTGGTTTTTGGTTTTTGGCTTTTGGTGTAGGATTTTGAGACTTGTATTTGTTTCTTTTGCAGCCCTTATGTTTCATATTTTCTTGTTTTGAGTAATCATTTTTTCACTTAACCTTTTACTGTTTTGGCTCTTTAAACAAAATTATCGTATTCCAAGACCCTAGCTTATTTTGTGGGATTAACCCACACTAATTATCCCACCTCCCCCATGGGATTAACCCACACTAATTATTCCACCCCCTCCACAGGCTACTAATTTAGGTATTTGATATGTTAATCCAACCTATTTCAATGGATACCAAACACTTTTTGGGATTAATTACCAATGATATCAAACACCCATCTGAGATTAGAAATCATGACTAATCCATACTAAATTATCATGATAATTTATATCCTGATTAATCCAATACTGAAAATCAAACTGACCCCTAGTGAGTAAAGTTTAGCCAATTTAGTCAAACTAAATGAAATGAGTAGATGGGCTGAGCACTTACGTTTTACAACAGTGCATTTGGTAGCGGCAAGCAAAAAGTGTGTTATCAGTTTTCACGTGTTTGATAAATAATGATATAAACGGATATAGCATGTAGGGATGTCAAGCTAGCCCGAAACCCGTGGGCTGGCCTGATTAAGGGTTAGGGTTGAATATTTTCAACCCGATAAAAGTTACAATTCGATTAGCCCGTAACTGAATAGCCCAACACCCGATAGGGTCGGCCCGACTAACCCGATGGGCTAGCCTGAAACCCGAATTCTTAATATTAAATATTTAGATATAAAAATAAAAAAATGACAAAATATTATAAAGTCTCATCATTTTATTTTTTTGTATTTTTGAGATGTTTTGATTCTATGAATTCAAACTATTGTTGGATATTTTATTATTTTTTCTTTAACAAAGTTGAACATTTTATTGTTATCAGCTTATTTTATACGTTATGTAATCTTGATGTTTTTTTCAATATCTTATATTTTTGCATTTCATGCTTGCTATATAATTTATATCTTTGATTTCTATGTATATTTTATTTTATACATTATACATTAAATCATTAAAAATAACAAAATACAAATGATTATTTTATTTTGAGTGGATTTTGAAAATAGCTACTTTTATATAGTAAAAATAAATTTTACCCACTAATATAAAAACTTAAAAATACCCACATTTATCATTTTACCCTTACATATAAAATTTTACAAATACCCATTGTTCACTGGTTGTGAATTCAACTCGAATTCAAGTGTTGGTTGTGAATTCGCGTGAATTCACAACCCACACTATTTCAAGTTGTGAATTCACAACCGATAAAACTTGAATTCACAACCAACATTTTTTCAAGTTGTAAATTCACAACCAATAATCTTGAATTCACAATCAACACTATTTCAATTGTGAATTCACAACCAACACCGATAATTCAGTTGTGAATTCATAATCTTGGTTGTGAATTCAAGAACATTTATACAAAATTGCGCGATTTTCATCAATTTCTTCGTTACTTATATTTTTTTCCGATTAAATTCAAATTGAATTCAACTTTTCTTCAAATTTCTCTTCTAAATGGCATACTTTCTTAAAGTAATTGAATAAGAACAATCCTCAAAATCTAGAATCCCTAAATCATTCTCAATCCCTAAAATCTAGCCGAAGCGAGGCGGCGATGCAGATCCGGGGCGGCGCGGTACTGAGGCGGCGGCGTGGTGAAGGACGGGGCTTGATGAAGAGGTGCTTCATCGAGACTCTGGTCGGAATCCTGCCGCCAGAGAAAGATTCCGTCCCCTACAGCTTCCTGTTGAGAGCGGCGCGCGTGGCTGGCGTTGTGGGAGCGGAGGCCGGGTGCCGCGAGGAGATCGAGAGGCGCGTTTCCCGGCAACTGGATGAGGCGTCGTCCTTCAATGATAACTTCAGGAGGTTGAAGAGAGGGAGAAGATCGTGGACGTCGATCGCGGAGAGAGAGAGAGGTGCGCTGAAGAGAGGAAGATAAGAGAGAAGAGAGAGAGACAGACAGACAGACAGACAGAAGAGAGAGCGTGCAGAGAGAGAGAGAGAGAAAAAAAATGAGAGAATGAGAGGAGGCTGGGGTTTGCCCATTTAAATAGAAGGGTAAGTTAGTCATTTAACACAAAAAGTGGGTATTTTTTTATGTTTTTATTTGAGTGGGTAAAATTTATTTTTACTATATAAAAGTGGGTACTCTTATATATTAACACTTTTGTTTTTACGCATTTAAGCCAACTAGCCCGATGGGCTAGCCCGAAACCCGAATGTTTAGGGTTAGGGTTGAAGATTTATAACCCGACAAAATCCTCAGCCCGATTAGCCCGCACCTGATTAACCCGAAACCCGATAGGGCTGGCCCGAAACCCAGTGAGCTGGCCCGATTGACATCCCTAATAGCATGTATAATGTCTAATTTATCCTCAATAACAATTAGAAATGCCAACCGTGCCCTTTAGGCTTAATTCCCCAATAACACCTACCTCTTCGAGACGTTAATAAGATTCAGTTGATGTTTCTTCCCCACGAGCAGCATGCTATTCTTACTACTCCCATTGGGGAAAAAACACCACGTGATAATGTGTGTTGGGGCTTCGAGACGAAGGGTAATTTCACTATTAAGTCAGCTTGCCTTGTTGAGATTGGCTATTATGAAACGGATCCGAATACCAGTTATCGAGATCGAAAATTCTGGAGCAAGCTGGTCTGGTCCTTGTCTGTTCTTCCCAAATCAAAAGTGTTTGCTTGGAGAGCTTTTAATAATTTGATTCCTACGGGGGCAAACATGCTCGAGCACCATGTTCCGGTCAGTGGCCATTGTGATGCTTGCCATGACAGGTGGGGTTCTACGGAGCACTGCCTACTTTTTTGCCCGATGACTTACAAAATTTGGAAATGGAGTCATTTCTCGCACGTGTTGCGCAATTGTGCTTTGTTGCCACTCACCGCGATTGCTTCTGCTATCCGGAACGAGTTCGCTAAAAGTGACTATGAACTTTGGATTATCATGCTTTGGCAAACTTGGATTATGTTGTGCAAATGGAAACATGGAGATAGAAAGGAGATGGAGCAGGTGGATGAAATTTCGTGTGTTGCCTTGTGGGACTCCTTCCAGAATGCCAAGTCGATTTTATCAAGAGATAACAAGCTGGGGTTTAAGCTTGGAGAACGAAAGTGGTTGAAGCCAGGGCATGGGGTTCTCCGTGTTGATGTTGATGCGAGTTATTTTCCCGATAAGAGCGGCTATGGTGTTGGCGTGGTGATCAGAGACAGAGACCATATGGGCTTTATTAAAGTGGCTGCTGCGAAACATTTGAAACCCACTTCTGGCCTTCTTATGACTGAAATCATGGCTGTTGTCTTTGGCCTTATGGTGAGTATGCAGTTTGACCTGATGTCGATTGAAGTTTACACTGACTCTTGCTTGGCTGCTCATCTATTGGCAGACAAAGACGAGGATGAGGACCTCATTCCTGAGGATATTCGGGATATTTTGGATTTGGCTAATTCGAATTTCCTTTAAGGTATTTACCATGTTTTTAGAGACGCTAACTTAGCGGCTCATAGTTTAGCTCGAAATGGAGTTGATTGCGCTCAACCCTGTTTTTGGACAGAGAGCTTGACATTGTTCACTTTTACTCTTCTTAGTTAATACAATTTCCTCTTCCTTAAAAAAACACCTACCTCTTCGAAACCCTATGAGCAGTGTAGTAGACAATGAACTCAAACTCTGTTGAATAACCGTCGTCCCCCGTTCACAATCGCCGCCGATAGCACCACAATCGTTGAACAGCTTCTCTACACCACAAATTTATGTCTCTGCACCACAATCGTTGCCGACACAACTCAATTTCAGTGAAGCCCTCCTAAATCCGCCGACACAGCTCAGCCACCGCCATCACTCTCTTTGATTCCGACCTTCCTCACCTAAGATCGAAATAGCCGCTCTGCACCACAATCGCCGCCGGCACAAATCAATGTCAGTGAACTCCTCTCTAAATCTGCCGACACAACTCAGCCGCTGCCCCTCCCCTCCCCTCCTCCCCTCCATTCTCTTCGATTATGACCTTCCTCACGTAAGATCAAAACAGCCGCCCTCTCTGCACCACAATCGCCACCGGCGGAAGAGCTAGTAATGTTTCGAGCAAATGTGAACCACATCAGGTCGAAAAGGAGTTATCTTCAACTATAACACCTACCTTGTCAAAGTCAAGTGATAAACCATATGCAGAGGACATGTCGAGAGCATCTTCAAGCACATAAGTACTTGAGGAAGATGAACCAGCTTGAAGAGCTCAATCGTGACCAACACTTGTTAGGTCCGGAGGGTCTCGAATAGGTGTATGGGGGGAATACACCTATGGGCTATTTTTGTTTCCTCAAATCTGAGGGATCTCCAGATAGAGATCAAAACGAAACTTTACATGCAAACTATGACACTTGTTCGCTAATATTTTCACCAGGCCGCAAGTATACGGTGTAGTTGCAATATAGGGAAGCAAGGTCGTATTCCACAAGGATTAGAAGTCAAATTCTAGTGATTACCTTAAGTCATTATGCTAGAGCTATTTAGACTAAACAAGGAGGTGAATGGTTTGATTAACTAACAAATTTAAAGACAAAATAAGAACAATCAAACAAAGTGGATTAATTAAGTGATGAATGTGGTTTAGGGATTAGGCAACGATGGATTAGCAATGGACTTCAATTTAGCTCAATATTAGTCTTGATACTCCTATTTATCTAGAGTGATCTCCCAACTAGTTCTAGCCCCCTCCCGGACGACTAAAACGGTAGATTGCGGGTCATAGTTGCCGTCCCCGGTCAACTTCTAACCTATAACTCCCAAAAGCATAATAAGATCGAAAAAACTGTCACCCAACTCTCAACCTCCCGGTCTATTGAGTCAATATGTTTCAAGCTCCTAATCTATTATGATTATCCTCTCCCGATTCAAATCACAAATGAGAAATGCATAGAAAGTGGCCAACAATCCATACAAGAAAGAAATCTAAGGCTTGAAAAGATAAAGACAAGGAAATAATCAAGACATATATTAAGCATAATAATCAATCCATTACATAATCTACTAGCCTAACCCCCAAACCAATGGGGGATTTAGCCTATCATGCTTACAATCAAAATACTTAATTCAAGGAAATTCATAAATGAAAGAGAGAGAGAGTAAGAGGTGACAAATCCTATTAAATTAGCTTCCTTCAATCTTCTCTCTTCTTCAATGTCCTTCCAATCTTGGTGGTTGAGTGTAGTTATGGAGGCTAGGGCTTGGGTATGGAGGTAGGAGAGTGTGTTGAATGTTGGGGGAAGATGAAAGATATGAAAAAAAAGGGGGAAAAGGGGGTTTTGGGGCAAAAATCGCGTCCGGGCCCACCAAAGGGAGCAATCCCGCCTTTTTCCCGCGACCACGGCATGAACCGCGGTTGAAAACGCGGCTGGAAGCAGGGGAGGCCGCGGTCATGGGCCGCGGCCGCGGCTCGGACCGCGGGTGACTTTCAAAAACGTTCTGGACTGCTCTGGAGCAGAGGCCCGCGGTCGGGCCCGTGGCCGCGGCCCGGACCGCGGGTTACTGGGCAATTTTGGAGCAGAGGCCCGCGGTCAGGCCCGTGGCCGCGGCCCGGACCGCGGGTGCCTGGGCTTTATGCGCAGTCCGCTTGTTCGGCTCCGTTCTCCCTCGTCCGGACTCGGATTTGGTCGCCGTTTGCGATCATGAATTCCTATCGAGACGTACTTTGATCTCATGTCTTCAAAATCCTCCAATTAATCCTTGATTTTCTCTGAAATCACTCCAAAACTACACCAAGGAATCAAAACTCAACAAAACTCAAAATTGGGATACAAACACATATTAGCAATCAATTCATGGGGAAAAATGACAACAATTCATGGGATATTGAGGTACGAAAACCATGTTTGTCAAATGAGTTTTGACCAAACAGAGTTGACGACTGATACTGAAAACTCTTCAGTAAGGAGTTATCAGTTAAGTTACTGGAACTTAACTGATGCACGTAAGGGCTTCAGTCGAGTTTGCTAAAACAGAGATGATAACACTCTTCCTGACTATCAAATGATAGATCAGTCAGACTGATATCATACGCAGCGGAAATAAACTTAGTTTCGTAATAGCCTCGGTTGAGCACGTTATTAGTCTTAGGTTTCTCTTTGCAGTTATTCAGTATTCAGTTTATCAATTGAAATAACATAAGTAAGAATGTAAAACTGAAAGCTGTAAATAACACAAAGACTTTTACGTGGTTCAGAAAACCCTTTCTTACATCCACGGTCGGTTGATCAGACCAACAATCCACTCCGCAAGTGCTTAACAGGTGCACTGCAAACCGAACCGTGTGCTTGCCGGGTGCACACAACCGTACCACTGAATAAACCACTTCTTCAGTACTCACATTTCACTCGTGTCGGATTTCTCGCGCTTAGCACAACCCGCGCTAAGATTTCTCAGAGTCAGAGTATCTTCCTGAACTCCGAATCACTCAAACACTCTACTCTTTCTTCTTGAAAGGAGGTTTGAACGGTTGCCAACTGTACTTCAAAGAACAAGTTCTTTGGAGCAAGTTTGACCTAGGCTTCTGGATAAACAGAGGTTTGCCTAAGGTCTAAGAGAATGTGTGTAATCAGCAGTGATTGATTTTTGGCTTTGGAATTCTCTTCTTCGATTCAAGCTTTGGGGAGGTTAAGCTTTTGGCTGAGAAACTATTTTGGCAGAGTTTCAGCTTATGTCGTTGAATCGGTGAAGATTGAAGTGATCCTCGAACGCTATTTATAGGAGAGGTCTTGAATAGATCTGTTGGCGGAGAACGTCTTCAAGATTTCTTCCGTTGGAGAGCATTTCAAATTTGGGCTGAGGCTTCAATCTTCGAGGTTTCTTGTTTGGTGGGAACGGCTATGTTGAAGACCATGAGATGTGACGTCTCTGATAAAGTAGCCACCAAATAGGAATGACCTCTGCTGAGAGGGATGATCCTGAGATCTCTGCATTTAATGCGTCTGTACTATGTGAGTACGTGGCTTCCTTTTGAACGTTGGAAGTTCAGTCCGAGGAAGAATGTTTAACTGATACTTGACTTTAGTATCAGTCCGCTGAGTCCACGCGGTACGCATTCAGTAATCAGTTCCGAACTGATTCTTCAACTGATACTTCAGTTGGTATCTTCAGTCTTCAGTCTTCAATCTTCAGAACCGCAAGCTAAACTAGAAACGAACTCTAACACTTGAGTTCAAATAGTTCTAGTCTATTACAATTAAGACCTATGGATTTTGGTATCATCAAAACAAGGATTGGGATATTCCACAAGGTTCCCAACAACACCCAAGTGGATTCAATTTGATTTGAGGGGTAAATCGGTGAAAAATCTTTTAAGCCAGATCTACTGTTTTCTCAAGCTTCCCTAACCGAGGTTCCTCGGTTATAGTTCCATGATGAAACAGTAGTTTAGGCCCGGGCTGGTCATCTAACCCGGGCTTCTCATGATCCGTTGCTTGGCTATCAAACACAAATATAACGCCAATTAACAAGCTAATATAGATTTTACTAAATACTAGGCTATAATCTATATATTAACTTATTTAAATGTTTTATCGTATGATGAATCATTTTTCCACTTACAATACAATTAATTGTCATTATTAATACTACATTTACATTGAGATTTTTTATCCACTCACAATATACTTAGAGGGTGTTTGGCTGAGCTTATAAGCTCATTCAAAGTGTTTGGCAAAATAAGTTCCTAAGAGCTTATAAACTCCCCAAAAAATAAGTTCAACTACCCCAACTTATCTCATTATCTTATAAGCAAGACTTATTTTACAAAAATAACTCAACTATGACTTTTTATTTTCATCAGATATCATTCTAATTTTGTTTCATTTTTATTTTCTCTATATAACAAAGATTTTCTCTCTCCAATTAAAAATTCTCTCTCTAGTTTATATGCTCAATTATCCAAATATTTTGACAACTTATAAGCTCTTAAGAAAGTACATCTTATAAACTCTTGAAACATCTTATAAGCTTCACGAGCTTATAAGCTCTTTAAAATAAGCTTAGGCAAATACCCTCTTAATCATATTTCTTAAAACTCGTGCTACTCCTTTTTAGGACTATTTTTACAGGACAAAGTGAGTATATGATTAGGGTTCAGGGTTAGGACATCACACTAAATAAGAATGATGTATTTATATCTATATTTACAACACTTCCCCTTAAATAACTAGATGTTGTTTCATTAAAACATTCCTTGAAAAATCTAATGGGACAAAAGCATGTTCGAAGAAAAAAAAGTACATTTGCTCCACCTGAAAATGATCATTGTATATCTTTGAGTCGGTGCATGCCAATCTTCTGTAGCATATTTCAGAAATTCGATGTTGGTAAAGCCTTTGTGAATAAGTCTGTCAAGTTATCACTTGAGCGGATTTGTTGGATGTTGCCACTCTTTTGGAGGTCATGCATGTAGAAAAATTTTGGAGAGATATGCTTAGTCCTATTACCTTTGATATATCGTTCCTTGAGTTACGCGATACGAGCGACATTATCTTTATATAGCACAGTTAGGTTGTCTTCTGGTGAAGCCAATCTGCACGTCTCTTGGATATAACTTATCATATTTCTCAACCACACACACTCTCGGCTTGTTTCATGGGTTGCAATGATTACAGAGTGATTTGAGGATGTTGCAGTCAAGCTTTGTTTCACAGACTTCCAAGATATAGCAATTCCTCCACATGTGAAAACATAGCTAGTTTGGGACTTGGCTTTATGTGATTTGATAAATAACCTACATCTACAAAACCCACTGAAGAGTAAAGTTTTTGAATAATGGAGTATAATCTAAGGTCAACAGTTCTCTTTAGATAATGTATAATGTGCTTAACAAAATTTCAATGTCTTAAGGTTGGTGCAGGGCTATATCCCACGAAGAGATTTACAAAAAAATCTATATTTGATCTAGTGCAATTAGCTAGATAACTCAATGTTCCAATTGCACTAACATATGGTACGTCAGGACCAAGTGTTATTTTTCCATCTTCAATTGGTAGAAAATGAGTCTTGAAACATCACGTGTTCTAGCGACCATTGGTGATGTTAATGGATGTGTTTTATCTATGTAAAAATGTTTTAACATTTTCTCTATATATGAAGATTGATGAACAAAATTGGCTTTTAGGGACATGTTCAATTTGCAAATCTAGACATAATTTTATCTTTCATCTAAAATTCTTTTTTCAAGTATTCACGAGTTTTATTGAGCTCTTCAAGAGTCCTAGTTAAATTTAAGTAATCAACATAAACTGTCATGATTGCAAATTCATTGTCAGTTTTCTTTATGAAAATATAAGGGCATATATCATCATTTTTATATCCATCTTCTATCAAATACTCGCTGAGTCTATTATACCACATACGTTCAGAATATTTCAACCCATACAATGACCTTTGAAGTTTAATTAAAATAAAATATATTTATGGTTTTGATTTACATGCTTTAGGGAATTAAATTCCTTCAGGGATCTTCATGTATATGACACTATCTAGTGAACCATATAGATAGGCAGTTACTACATCTATAAGGCGCATATCAAGCCTTTGTGACATTGTAAGTATTTGATGGATCATCAATTTTAATTGAGAAGTCAACAAATTCGTATTAAGTGGTTTGTTTTGAGATATGAATCATGATTATCAAAGCAAATATAAATGTTAACAACTATATCGAAATAATACATTTCAACATAAAAATGTAAACGTTACCATTTACGGTACACAAATCCTTAGGGTACACGATACACTGCATGAATGATTCGTGTACCCTAATTTCGTGCACCGTAGAGTATAACTTATTTTAGATCGATTTTTGAATTGATGGATCATTATTAGTTGATAAAATCAACCAATTCAGTAGTCATTTTCAATTAATTGATTGATACTTACCGTTACAAATATAAAACGCATCAAATTGATTAAATTGTTATTACTTATGTTTGTCTTCTTATTTTTAGGACATTAGTATTTGTAAACAATAAGTATAATTTTTAATATTCGAATACATATAATATTAGTAATTTCTAATAATTTAAATTTTTTTATAATCTCTAATAATAATGACTTTAATCAACAATAACACTTATTATTTGTATCAAACTTAAGTTAGTTCATTAATATTTATGTGCATTGTCTTACAACATTATAATCTTCGATGGATCACTAATTTTACTAGAGAATTCAATCAAATCATGTTAAGTAGGTTTATTTTGAGACGTGAATCATAATTCTCAAGGAAAATATAAATGTTAACATTTATATCGATGTCCAACATTTAAAAGTATGATATTTGATTTCATGTATTGTACCGTGTACTAAAGATCATAGTCGTGTACGATACCGTGCACACTTGAACAGGTTCCATAGTGCACGAAATCGTACACATAACATGTTCTTCAGTACACGAAACTTGTTCATGATTACACGAAGTAGTAAACAAAATCTATTATTTTCTATTGTTATATAGTGCACGAAATCGAACAAATAACATGTTCTTCAGTACATAAAACAGTACACAAAACCTGTTTATGACTACACGAAGTAGTATACACAACCTGTTATTATCCATTGTTATATAGTGCACGAAGTTTTACACAAAACCTGGTTCTTTCTGTACACGAACTATTACACGATAACATAATTCATTCACAATATCATCCAACAATAACCAACATTAGCTCCAACGATTCATCCACAATAACGTCTAAAACATAATCCAAAACAACATAGTCCAAAACACGAAACAATAGTCCAAAACATAATCCAAAATAACATAGTCCAAAACAATAACAATATCCATCCACAATAACAACTACTATGCCAACATAAGCTCCAAACTTGACCTGCTATCTTCAAACAAAACGAGTGGACAACACGATCGTCTACCTGTATGAAGTGCTCGGTGGAATGAATAGACATAAACACCGCAACTTACAACGTCTTGTTGAACGAAGTGTTCAGTGGAATGAACAGTCACCGATGTGAGGAAGTCCATCCTTTTAGTGAGCCTTGTGTTGTTTGCCTAGGATCTTCCTTTGCTCAAGTAAGTTTGCCACCTTAACATAGTCATCTACATTCACTATCGAGCTGACGGGTAACAAATCACTCACAAAGCTTCTTGATTGTCACCTTTTGCCCCCAAAATAACCTATGATAAATTTTAGAAGGGGGAATCACATGTGGAACATTCAGATTGAATGTGTGTGGGCAAACTGTAATGAGTACAAGCACGTTGCCACCTCTCCTAAGACTTCATCACGAACGTAAAGATTAATACGTCGTCGATAGTTTTTCATGCAAGGCCACATCCATTCACAACGTAAATACATAACATGGAGCTATTTAGTTCAAACAAAACATTAATATTACATTTTACTGACTCATGTACATGTTGTGTATACTTTCGTGCACAATGTCGTGTACAGTTCATGCACAATCTCGTGTACAATATGGTGGTGGTTCGTGCACAATCTCATGTACAATATGGTGGTGTATTTACTGATTAAATTGGACGATACGAAAGATAGAAAAATGAAAAGAGAGGAGAGAGAATGTGTGAAATTTTGTGGGGCCCCTTTTTAAGTTAAGGAATAATATTGAATTGTCATTTTCAAATTTTTCAAAAAAGTAAAAGAATTTTGTTTTATTATTTGTGGGTCTCATTGAGGATAAAATTGTCTTTTAACATAAAATTGACTACTTTTGTTATAGTTTTATACTTGTGGCTTTATATCTTCTACTCCCTCCGTCCCAATAAAACTGGCCACTTTTCCTCTTTGGTTTGTCCCACTAAAAGTGGCCCAAACCCAAAATAATAAAAATTAAGAATTCATTAGGCAATTAATGAAGGTGTTAATTTATTCTTAAAATAATCCTACGGTTTACTTATTCCTACCTAACCCTAGGTATATCATTTCACCTCTCACACTCTCTCTCTCATCCTCCGCTCTCACTATGAACTCCAAACGAGTCTTCGGGCGTTCGCCGTGGTGGTTTGAAACTGTGCCCTCCAATTTCACACCACTCATCCTTGATGTGGTGTCAAAATCGAAGCCTTCTCTGTTTCACGAGGTTTGCAACCCCTTTTCGCCATCATTCGCCGCTGATTCTACCGATCTGACATCCGCTGTGATGAAGGAGCACGGCTCCTCCGTGTCGCCGTCATCTCCGGTGTCTCGGCCCTCCTCCTAAGAAACCCTAATCGAAGGGGAGTTTCTCTCTACCTACGTCGATTCGACAGATCCGGTGGCCTCATCAGATACTCCGGCATCTCTGGCCTATGTCACCTCTATAACCGGTGTTTTATTCCCACGATCACCGGTTAATTCTTCCCAGGAAATCCTAATCCAAAGGGCTTGCTCTTTGTGCCCGCCGATTCCACAAATTCGACGCCCTCCTCCGATACTCCGGCATCTCCGGTCTATATCGATCCTCTGAGCCATTATCTAGTTCCCTCCTTACCAGAGCCCTTTTCAGAGGAAACCCTACTCGAAGGGCTTGGGACGGAGGATCTCTATGGTCTCATGGTCGCCGATACATTGTCCCCTTGGTTATACATGAAATTAAGCGATGAACCTGAGACGGAAGGGTGGACGACAGTCTAAGAAACAGAGCCTACGACGGTTACAAAGTCGACACTCACATCCATGGACATGATGAGGCACTTGCTTCTTGCCTTCTTCACTTTGGTGAGAAGTTTTCTTTTGCAGAACTTTTGTTGGCTTTAATTGTTAGTTTACAGTGGGTTTCGCATACACTTTGGTTGTTGTTGTGAAGTATGCTGAAATGATGAATTTCTATGCCCAAAATTGGATTAAAAATTTCTGTGATGCTTGTATTGAATGTTGTCTGAGAAATTATTTGAAAAAAGCATTGGTTGTTTGATTGTTTTATAGTATATGGCCGCCCGGTGCCTCATATATGTTGATGTGTTGGGTTTTAAAGGCTCTAGGTCGCCCGGTGCCTTCATATTTGTTGATGTATTGGGTGTTTGATTGATTTATAAGGCTGCACATTTGGTTTCCTATACTAATCATCATCATTGCTTTACGTGAACTTGCATTGCCTTTACAAAAACTGAACTATGACATGCATTTCAACCACATTTGGTTTTTACAAAAAATCCACAACCAAAATCTAAATTCCTAACTTTAAAAACTGATTTTGGAGCCCTGCTTGATGTGGATATCCCATCTTAGCCATCAACCCTTCAACTAGATGCATTGGTGCATTCTTATTCATATAGGAGAAGCACTCTTCTACTAACTCTAGTGGAACATATAAGTCCGTAGGAAGCTCATTAGCCCTCATAAGTGCATCCTTTTTTCAAATGAGGGATCTTGTATGCATCGTGACCCCTTTGCTTCATGATTTCCACCATACAAGCTTGTAAACTCAAAAAAACCTTGTTAAGAGTGTGAAGAGAGAGCTTTGCATATGATTCCTCGACTGCATTTACCAATTGGTCAACATTGTAGCATGCAGATTCTGTTTGGATACTTTGAATAGCTCGACACCATCCCAAGTCATTCACATTTGTGTCGGGTGAATTTGGGGTTGATGAACTATTCGTATGTCAAACCCATCGATTGTGGCAGCAGCCCTAAACTCAGGGTCTGTATCCTGAATATGAGGTTTGACATTATCCTGCTGAATGTATATGATCTTTGATGCATTTCGAGGCCACTTGGCTCTTATAGCCGGCAGCATCTGTTTTGCATTTGAAAAGAAAAAAAAAACAAATTGCATTTAGGATTCCATAGCGCCCTACAATTGATACAAACTATAGGGTCAGCACATACCTTGTTAATGAAACAGTCTTTCATGACTTGTTTTGTCACGAACTGAATTGGATTCGTCTCTAAAGTCCCAGAATACCTGTTTTTTGTAATGACCCGCATTTTTTTTATTTTTATTTAATATGGTATCGCGATAGTTAATATCGCATCTTTTAGTAAATGAAACCCAGCTGCCAGTTATATATGAATCCAGTTTATGATCTTGATTTTTTTTATCAGAGACAGAGTTATTATTTTAGCTTTATACTTTTATAACGTATGAGAAAAATGCGACGAGGATTATTGAGCCATTCAATAATTATTATTTTCAAGTTGTAACTGACTTAGCAAAGTCATGTTATTTATTAATCGAGAAACAAAAGCAGTTATATTTTATTAGTGCTACTAAAAGTCGAGGAATTATTCCGACTGCAACGCAGATTAAATCTACGGATTTAATTTAAGTTATATTACAGTTTATCAAGTTAGCAGGCAAGGAAAAACATATCAAGCAAGATACAGAAATGCGATGATTGAAAATCGAAACCAGTATTTTATTACAGTTACAGAATTACCGAGACATAGAATATACATCATTAATCCTCCACTACATTTTTTTTCCCCACCACACTCAAGTGCACCACTACTCTTTTTCTCACCAACTCCACTCAAATATTTATTTGTTTGGCACCAAATAAGTGGGCTGTCACCTTTTCCACCGAAAGCCATGCCTTTCACCTGTCAATCAGCCAACAATTCTTTCCATATAATCTCATTATCAGCAGCAACTCTCTCCATTCTGCACTAATAACCCACGTGAAGGAGGAACTCCATTCATTACTATTCTGCCAAACTTTAGAGGTAAGATTTGGCTTAACTCCTTCCATTTCTTCCTAAGCTCAACCTGCATCGTTTGAGAAACAATCTTTATATTTCAGTGTATCTATCCACTGATTCAATATCAATAACAGCAGCCACCAACACCAAATATTTGCAGGTAAATACTAAACTCATTTATTCAAATTCACCCCATGATTCACACCATCAAGCATGCTTCAGTCTTAGAATTCAGAATTCATATAGTTGAGCATATAAGCATCTTGAACTTATTAAGCACCCAATTACGCTTTCATGAACAAGTAGCAGTTAATATGTAGTCTAAACAAGCATATGAGTTTATGCAAAGCAAAGAAGAGATTACACATTATCCTTGCCTAATTCACGCTAAGAACCGATCAAAATAGGGGTGAGTATAACTTAGCTTTAGAAAGGAATGGGCGACTGCCCTGCTCTGAATTTGAAGACAACGATAATCGTGACTAGGACTAAACTCGCCGGCCTCCACTGGTGGCGACGACGGGGCCTCTGTTGACGTCGGGGCGAGGAGGGAAGGCTGACTGCCTTGACCGGTACCGAGCCGAGCAGCGGTTGCCCAAGGCAACGGCGAACCCCAACTGCCGGATGAAAGAACGCCGACTCAATCGCCGGTTTTCGAACGAAGAAATAGCGGCCTTGAGTTCCAGATCTTATGGCTCGATTGGGTTCCACTGTTGGAGAAAAGAAGTGGGTCTTCGGATCTGAGAACGAGAGGGAGAAGGTAGAGGCGGCTGTCGGAACTCTGCGACTCACGGCGACGGCGGCTCCGGGAGAGGCGGCTGTCGGGCACTTGCTGCCAACAGCAGCGGCCGACGACGCTGCTCCCAGACGACGACCGACGCCGTTTGAGTCGCCGGATTCAGACGAGGATGTGACCGCGGCGCTGATTCCAGAGATAGGGATCGACTGAGTTCTGCGCGGAGAGAGATAGAGGACGTCGCCGGGGTTCGACGCGTCGGCAGTCGACGCTGACCGGAGAAGGCGGCCGGAGAAGGAGGGCTGATCGAGCGCCGAGCGAGCAGGCTGGAGAGGAAGGGGCGAGCAGCTCCTTGAGAGAGAGAGGAGAGTGAGACGGCAAGGTGTGCCGCCCTCTGCCAGGCACGGCCGCGCCGGCAGCGGCGGCGGCGCCCGCCTCGGCTGGAGACGGATCGGGAGAGAGAGAACCGAAGCGTGCGTCTGTTTTAAGCGAGAGAGAGAGAAAGAGAAGATGGCCGACAATTTTGAGAGAAGAAAGAGAGAGAGAGCGGCTCCTTGAAGAGAGAGGACCGAGAGTTGAGAGAGAAGGATTGGGCTTTTATTTTAATTGCTTTGGGCTCGAATTGTTTTAAGTTTGGGCTTGGTATTATTTCCTTTGTTGGGCCAGTCTTTTATTTAATTGGCCCTTCTCATTATTTCTATTGGGCTCGATTTAATTAAGGAGTTGGGCTGATGCATATTTTATGATGGGCTATTATTCTAGTCCCATTTATATTTCGTTGGGCCAGTTTAATTCATCATTTGGGCCGATTAAATTGCCTTTTTGGGCTAAGATTAATTCTTTTCAGTCCACATTAATTATTAATTGGACCCCTATTTTAATTATTTTGGGTCGAAGACTTTTTAAGTTGGGCTTTAATTCTTTTAAAGCTTGAGCTGAAGTTACTCCTTTGAGCTAAGCCTAGCAGTATCAATTTTTGATGGAGCCCAATTATTTATCAGTGGGTGAGCCGATTCGTATTCAGTAATGAGCCGCCAGTTTATTAATTAATGTTTTTGGACTTCAGACTTTAAAACGAGCTATTATCATTTATTTCTTTAAAGCCACTGGTTTATTTAATTAATTGACTACTCTCTTTTGAGCCTATTAATTATTTGAGGTTACGCTAGTAATGATGTTTCTATCGAAAAGCCCGATAATTTCTACAAGGTCACACCTCGTTTAAAGCCGAGTTAGTCATTTTTCAATCAAGTACAAATGCGAGGTTTATTTCACGACTAGAATATTCCGATGAGGAAGGAAGAATCACAGTTTTATTCGACCGCGCTAGACGAGAATTAGCTAAATCTATTAATGAGGATTAATAGTAGAATTCCCAATTATCGCTCAAAAGATTAGTTCATGCATACCAGATTCATGCATAGTTAATTACGCTTTCTCATTAATTGAGAATTTTCCTCGAGGCAATGTCTTATTTTACATTCTCATGATTAAGGTCAAGCGCGAGAGTAAGAACTATTCAAGAAGTCAGAGTACCTTAGCAAAACTTTGCTATCAGGTGGGCAATTTCTTACGCGTAAAATAAAATGCTATTGAAGAACTATGCAAGTCTTATGCTTTATTATGCCTAAATGAGTTAAGCTTTATTATGTTTTACGCTAAATGATTTACGCTTGATTACGCTTATTTACGCTTGAATGCTTTACGCTGATAGGTTTATGCTTATGTTTGATGCTTGCGTCTGTTGGGGGAGGCCTCCCTCAACAGTACGATGCCGTGTCCATTGAGGAGGGCCTTCCTCACGGCGCGATGCCCGTGTCCATTTAGGGAGGCCTCCCTAGCGGCGCGATGCCAGTATGCCAGTATGCCAGTGTTACAGCGTCTATTGGGGGAGGCCTCCCTCAATAGTACGATGCCGTGACTGCTGAGGGAGGCCCCTCTTCACGGCGCGATGCCCGTGTTCGTTGGGGAAGGCCTTCTCCACGACACGATGCGTGTTGATGATTGTTAATGATGAAGAATGCGCTCATGCTGTTTATGAATTTGGAAATGTTTAATGAGCAAAGGATTTGAAAGAAACTTATGCCTCTTATGCGATGTTGTGTTTTGTTGTTGATGTTATGTTATATGCTTGGCAACTGCCCACTAAGTACTCTTGTACTTAGCCCTTCGTTGTTTATGTTTGTGCAGGTTGAGCTGTGATGGGCGATGAAGTGTTGCTGAGTGGAGTTTTTGTCGAACTTAAAGTAGGCTCAGAAAGGATACATGTCTTCATACATGTATCTCAGTTATGCATTCCGCTATAATCACTGATTATTTCAGTTACGCCTTCCGTTGCAAACTCTGATAATGTTTTAGCCAAGCCCCTAACGATGCCTTTTTCCTTTTAAGGAATATAACGCGTATACTAGTTCTTTGAGTACCCTTTTTATGCGAACTATGCCTTTTTCCTTTTTAAGGAATATTTCACGCGTATTCAAGCTCTTTGAGTATTCTTTTATGCACCCCTTTCTAATCTCGCTTCTTAATTTCCCTTCCCCAGTCATGGTTTTCCCGGATTAATTATCCTTAATTAAGGCCTGTCGTGACATTTTTACTGTTTCTTTGAGATGGTACATACTGTATGAATGGGAAGATACCAATCTTCCCATCAAAAGCACTTCACCATTGTCTGAAAAATGTGGTCTGCAAACGCCATACAAAAACATAACTTTTTCAATGAAGCTCTTACTCTTGCATGTGCGGTGAAGATTTCTTTCACCGGGTGTTAGGTAAAACCTGTGTGTAGCCTTTGTTATGTAAAACCATTTCTCGTCAATGTGCATTGTGTTGTTCATAGCCTTAAACTTTAAAGTCATCATGATTCGATCAAACTCCAATGCTTCTAGTGAAAACTGTAGTCAAAGCAATTTATTAGGAGCTGTCAAATTAGGCTTAATAGCGCTTGTGTGGGCTCTGATCAGCCCTCGATTCACCCAACGCCAAACTGTGCTTTTGCTGCGATTAATTCCCATGACCAGCCCGCGTATTGTCGAACGTTTGTGTAGCTCTAAGCTTTGAATGAGCTCTATGTCTACATGAACTCTTTTCCTTCTAGGTGCATTAGGTTTTGCACTTGTTAAATAAATTTTCTCACCTTTATCTTGTTGTTTCTTGGCTACAGCCCACAAGCGAGTCACTGTACGTTTCGAAGAATTGAAGATGGAGACAGCCTCCTTCATGACTCATTTCCTTGGCTTGCCATTTTTCAGATTTTGGAGTAGATATTGCACAATCTGATTCCTCTCTTGGTTGGAAAGATTTTTGCTCACCATTGTTGGTGATTTTTAGATTTTGAAGGGCTTAGAAATTGTGTAGCAGCCTCCCTTATTTATAGATTAATTTAGAGGAAATTTTAAAATATATTTTGATACTTTGAAGATTGTAAAAATTGGTGCCCAATTTTGGGTTTTCATTTCAATGAACAATTTGGAATCTGCCGCCATTTGCCCTCTATTCAATTTTTTTAATTTTAGTGTTCCCTATTTTAATGGTTGTTCCAAATTTTTGTTTAAGTATTTCCATATTTTAATGGTTGTTTATGTGTGTCGAAACTTTAATGGTTCTTGTTATAGTCAATGTTGACTCCGACAATGTTGGGTTGAATGTTGATAACATTCGTGTTTTCAATGTTGGGTTGAATGTTGATAACATTCACGTTGTCAACATTTTTGGGCCTCAACCAACATTCCGAAGTCTACCTTGACGCCTTACTTTAACTCTCCATTAGTAATTGTATATATTTAATCTTTACCTTCCTTTTATGTTTTATTATTCTTTGGTTGTGGAATAAAGGTTTTGTGCTTGTTGACCACGTTTTCAATAAGTGGAAAGACGGTTATTCATGGACCAAAGTAGTGGGGGTGTTAGTTCCTACTTTTAAGGACCCATGATCTTTCAACCAACATTCCAGACTGGTCGACTAGCAGTGTTTGAAGATAGATTGCAGCGGTTATAGAAACCTTCTGGAAGTGGAGAGTGGAGGAAACTAACCACGACATCAAGGCCTATAAAAGCAACAAGAAGCTTCATTCATTCTCACATTTTGGAAGTACAAATCCAGCAACCTAACATTCACTCACAACCAACTCGTCATTTTCCTGCTGCAAACGTGACACCGGTTCTTCAAGGATTGCTTTGACGAACAAGACTTAGGCAGCCAATCTGTAAAGTCTATATCTGTATCGACGGGAAGTCGAGAGCAAGAATTGAAGTACAAGGCCATTGAAGCGTAGCAGGTTGTTTGTTTTGTCCGACTAACATTTGTTATTCGGCTGATTTTGTTTCTGTGTTATATCAACATTATAGTGCAAAAAGTAGATAGGTTGATTTATCTTAGGCAGCTAATCTGTAAAGATAGATCTCCAAGAGATCCAAATCTGTACTTTACTTTGTTGATTCAACATAGTATTTTTAGCCTTGAGGCACTCACGGGTTATTTATAATCCGTGAAAAAGTATTCATGTGTGTTATTCATTTCCGCTGCATGTTGGTTTCAATGTTATTAACATTCTGTTGATAACATTCTTCCCAACATTACTATTTTCTTTGCACAATTATACGTTGTTGGTAATTTGAGGCACTAAACTCTTTCAGTTCTTAAAGTGTTTCCAGATTTTAATGTATATTTATGTGTGTCGAAAAATTAATTTAAGTGTACAGATTTAAGAACTCCATATTTAATTGTTCGAAAATTTTATTGTTCAAAATTTTAATTTAATTTAAATTTTAATTTAAAATTCCATATTTAAATTAATTAAATTTAAAATCTTAGTTTTAAAATTAAATTAAAGTTAGAAATATAAAAGGATGGAAAATGTTGTTACAAAAGGTAGTTGCAATTAACTCACTAATAAAGTCATTAAAAAGTGGACCACACATGATTAAAGCTTAACTATCACTTTCTTAATCTTTGTGTCGAAAAGAATGCGATCATTTTTATTGGGACATAAAGAGTACCACTTATTTTATGAGTTACTTTTGCATTTCCCCCTATTCTATTATATGGGGGGATCCTCTCACCTCTCGAGACTATTTTCTATTTTTACATGAGAGAGGGAAATATCTTGGAGTAAAAATTTAAAATGCTCACTTCCTTATCCTTTTTTGTATAAATGTCCTCTCTTATTATACAAAGCATTATATTCCCTATTCTTTAAATACTCTTTGATTTGATGGGTTTGCTTGGTTTTCTGTGAAAGTCTTACACATTTGATCGATTTAACAGCTATCAATCATAAAAGTCAACGATTTGACAGCTATCAGTCAAGAATACATATGAACAATGGGTGGCTAGATTATGTGTCCGTCCGGGCGGACACATAATTTCATCAGGCGGATACATTATTTTATCGGTCGGACACATGATTTAGGTGGCAGTGGTGCAGATCATGTGTCCGACCGATAAAATAATGTGTCCGCCCGGTAAAATCATGTGTCCGGCCGGGCGGACACATGATCTAGCCACCCACCGGTCATATGTACTATTGACTGATAGATGTCAAATCGTTGACTTATATGACTGATAGCTGTCAAATCGGTCAAATGTGTAAGACTTTCACAAAAAACCATGCACACCCATCAACATCAAATGGTAAAATAGGTACTTCACATAATTATGACATAGAATGCTTTGTATGATAACTTAGGACATTTTTACAAAAAAATTTTAAAAAGTGGGCATTTTTGCCTATTAACGCACTATCATGATTCATGTACCTTAAAAAAGAACTGTATATAGACCACGGTCCATCATCTACGCCAAGTCGCCAAGCCTCGCCTTTTAAGGTATGAAAGTTTATAGGTTTTTTTTCTGTTCTTTTTTTAAGAAATGAAAGTTTATAACCAAACAAGTTATAGGCAACAATTTTTTAGTTTTTTTTTTTTTTTGAGAGGAGTTATAGGCAACATGGAAAGTATAATTGTTCGACATTAATGATGATTTCGAAGTATATTACTTTGAATATTAACTTGAAATGGTGATGCTGGAAATAACTTCAAAATAAAATATAAATTTAAAAAATACGTGCTATGTTACAGATTTTCTATTCATTCATAAAAATAAAAAATAAAAAAATAGTATTTGTCTTTTTAAAACCATTAAAAAACAAATTGTTACTCACAGATAAATTAGATGAGACAACTTTGATGCAAACAATTACATTCGATACACTTACTTTATTTCTTTTTGTCTTACACTCTATCACAGCCATCGACAATATTAAATACGGAGTAAAAAAGATGAGACATGAATAAAACTTAAAATCTGCAAATAAAGAATCAATATAAAGTCCACACCATCTTAGTAATTATTTTCTGTACAATTTCATCCACAAAATTCATTACCAAACTGAATTGTGTGCAACAAAATCCTATCCACATATTAACCACAATCCAAATAAAAGACACAAAACATTCTTATGTTATGTCCAACCAAAGCAAAAATGATTATCATCAAATAAATATATAAAAATCTCATTCGCTTTTCCTTTTTGAAATCATGATATATTACCTGAATTTAGATCAAAATTTCATGATCCTTGGGAGATCCGACCCGCCATCATATCCGAACCGGATCCCTGGGCCTCTTCCCCTCCAGGTACACCCATACCCGGATAGGAACCCGGAACAACGGCCACGTTCCTCGCCCCGTAATAAACCGGCTGACCCGAAGTATCAGTGATAAAACGGGCGGGCATTTCATATGGCCTCACGCCCGCTCCATATACGTGATTCATACCGGGAAACCCCATGGGTACTTGACCCGCTGAAACCGGGTACGACTGCAAAAACTGCGCCCGGATCGGAACCTGTTGTGGGACCGACGCATTCGCCGCTTGTACATGACTGCCCGGCATGTAATACATGGCGGGCATGGGCTGCACCTGCGGGTTCGGGTAGTGCCAAACGGGCCCGCCCGAGTACCCGGTTGGTTGGGGGCCCATTTTCTCGTGCACCACTTCGCTCTCCTTATGCTCGGCAGCCTGGACCGGGTTGATGGGTCGGGTTTTAACGGGTGGAAGATCCGGAATCATCTGCAGGTTAGGTGGGGCCAGGGACGAGGATGTGGAGCAGAAGGGCGATGAAACGACCGGGGCGGGCGAACCCGGGTCCGACATTGAGACGTTGTCGTTGAGGAGGTTTTTGTTCCTGATTTTGGTGGTGTCTTTCAAGGCATCATCCGAATTATCCAACCCGAATAAGTAATCCGGAACTTCGGAGACGATCGACGACACCTCGGAGCGGCCGCGCTCGAGAACGGAGCCAGCGGCCGGTCCGCCGTTGAGAACGTCGACGAACCAGTTCTCGCGCTTAGCCGAGCCGTCGAGGAGCGAGTTGATGCTAGAGGCTCTGGAGTCGTTGATGCTGTCGTCGATCGGGAATAGGAAGAGGCGGAGGCGAGCCGACTTCTGGCTCTGGCTGAGCCGATCGTACTCCTCCATCATGTTCTCCACGTCTTCGTCGGCCGTGACGGTTATCAGCGCGTCGAGGTCCTCATTGGGGAGCTGGTACTTTATGCTTATGTTGGTTGTACCTATCGGAAAGCGTTGCAATTGAAGATTCCAAAATCAAAATCGTAAATTTGGCGGTGTGAATTGTTTACCTGAAAACTTGGAGAGCTTGGAGAGGAGAGCGGCGAAGGTGGTGTGGCGGTGGACGGCGACGATGCGGGTATCGCCGCCGAAGTAGCGGAGCTGGTTGTCGTGGGGGCGGGGGAGGATTTTGCCGCCGAAGCTGCACATGAAGCGGACGCGCGGCTGAAGGGCGTCATCGTGGAGGTCGGAGCGCGGGGTGGAGGCGAGGGAATCGGCGGGGTTAGAATCGAGATCGGCCATGAGAGAGAGAGAGTCGGAAGTAATAATTGGGAAGAATGTCTGTTGTGCTGTGGAAATGGTGGGGGAATCTTAATTCCTAAAGCGGAGGTGGGTGTCATCTTATTAAACCCACCATTTTTTTGTCTTTCACACACAAGAGTAGACTACTCCGTCAGGACTCACCCACCCCTGCACGGCTGCACCCCACAGATTCAGATTTTTAACTTCCCCTTAAATCTGAGAACTATCCATTCTTTTTCGTTAAAGACAAAATATATTCATATAATTGCAAAAATGTAATTATGGAATAGATCTCATATTTCAAGTTTTTAACAATCTGCTTCTCAAATAAATAGATCTCATATTTCAAGTTTTTAACATATATGCGCCTTCAAATGCTTCCTTCGGTCCCACAATTCCGCATTTAATCTTTTTTTTTTTGTAATTATTTAACATACAAATAAAAAATATATAATGAAATCTAATTAATATTTATCATTAAAAAAAATTATATACCTAATAATTAATTATTAGGTATATATAACCCTAATAATTAATTATTAATTTAAATAAATATAAACAAAATTATAAACTTTAATCAGATGAGTGAACTCTAGTTAATTATCTTTAAATTAAATTGAAATATACTCATTTCGTCTCATAATTTAGCATTCTTATTTCTATGTTAGTCTGTCTCTTAATTTAGTATTTCTCTCTATTTTTAATAAAAAGTACTCCACACAATTCTATAAAATATGAGTCATTTACTCTATTTTAATCACTTTAACACTCTCATATAGGTGCACCCTTATTCTACAGATAAGACACTCAAACATTTTATTATCATTCTCAAATGAATACTCCCTTCGTATCATTCTAATAGACTCATTTCTTTTGGGCACGAGAATTCAAAATTTTACTTTTTAGGAGGAAAGTGGTATGGTTCACACTAATTAAGTACATTTTTTTAATCAAAATGAAAAACTAGTCAATTCTAGTGGGACGTCCCAAAACGGAAAAACGTGCCTATTAGGGTGAGGCAGATGGAGTATTAGATTGAAGGACAAATAGTGTAATAATTAAAGTTGAGGGAAGAAATAATTAAAAATTATAACAAATCAAAAGTGGATACAGAGTGAGACATTAAGAGTGGGATATATATATATATATATATATATATATATATATATATATATAGTATTTCATGTGTTGCATCGCTTTTATGCCTAGTGTTAAAGTCACTCTTTCTGTCTCACATCGACTTGGTAATTATCTTACCTCTAATATATAAGCTTGGAGTATCATCTCCCTTAACGAGGCCTTATAAGGGGATGATGACCCCAATTCTAATATGGTACATAGCCAGGTTCAAATACGATCCGGTTTGTTTGTTATGTACGTTGTCTACATATGCTTAGGCCTGTTAAAGTCATTCTTCTTGTCTCACAACTTAGTAATGATCATGTCTATAGTTGATAAGTTTGGAGTACTCTCTCTTCTTATGAGGTGTTTTAAGGGGATGATGAACTCAGTTCTAATACTCCCTCCGTCCATAAAGATTGTGTGCTTATTATTATTTTCGTCCGTCCACAGAGATTCTGTGTTTTCTTTTTTTAGAAATCTTCTTTATACTTTAAACTTCATTCATACTCAATATTACAAAATAGTCACCCTTTACTTTTACAATTTGGTGGGTCCAATATTATCATTTAACACTAAAATCACATCTTCCAATTTTTTTTATTAAAATTCGTGTCATCCACTCCACTACACACTCTTTGTGGACGAAGGGAATACTTAGGAATTGGTATAGATTTTTAAAAATGACACAATTTTTTTTAAAAAAATGTTAGTAGACTTTTAATGCGAAAAAAATAAATACAACATAACAAAAATAGAGTGAAAATAGCAATAAAATTGAAACAAAAGAAATTGAATAAAGAACATCAATAAATTTAAATAAAATAAAAGAGCAAAACAAATACGCAGAAGATTGTGATTTTGTGAACATGATCGCGGCGGATTTCCCGACGGGGAGGGTATATGCTTTTCTGTAGCTTTTATTTTTTGCTATTTAATTCAGTTTATAATATTTTATCTTTCTGCTATTTTTGTTTTTTTTTTTTTTTTAAATTCCGATTAAATTTCTACTTATTTCTTTCTTTCTTCAAAATTATGCATATTTTTTTAAATGCGATAAAAACACATAATTCTACACTCATTTTCACATATGAATCTGGCATAGTGTCACACACTAGTATCAAAATTTTTGATATATT
This sequence comes from Salvia miltiorrhiza, assembly GCF_028751815.1. Lineage (NCBI taxonomy): Eukaryota > Viridiplantae > Streptophyta > Magnoliopsida > Lamiales > Lamiaceae > Salvia > Salvia miltiorrhiza. Next base: position 39,261,818 of record NC_080388.1, read on the forward strand.
TTCTTTTAGAACAAAGTAAAGATAATGACAATAACTGGTTCCTTCATTCATAAAAATATGATATGATTTAAAAAGTACGAGTTTTAATGAATAGTTAAAGATGTGCATAAAATGAATACAGAGATCCATCGAAATTGATTTATTTACATAGATTTTTTTTAATTATTAAATGTGAATGAAATTTAAAATATAAGATTATGTGTAGCTGGTAGTTCAACTAAGAACATTTATGTAGATATTAGTTTGGTTAACATCGTTTTAATATTCGCAGCATTTATGCTAATCGCTTAATATTTTGCAGTAGTTTGTTTTATTAGTTTCTTGAATTTGTCACATTTCCCTTTCTTTAGTTAATTTTCAATTATGAGTTTGAGTCTGTCCTCTAATTGAAATAAGATTGTGAACTGCTAAGTACTAATAATGAAAATTAGTTGAATTTTGTAGATGATGGAACAATTTCTTAAAAAATACATGGAGATGGCTCTTACAGTACTTTGAATATACATATAGTTGAATCAATAGAATGAGAACAACTATTTAATTATTATAGCAAGTAAAAAGTAATTGAGTCTAATGCTAAGTTCATTAGGATTTAATTTGTTCAAAAAACAAACTATACAAAGTCTCCTAAAAAAATGGGTCAAGTGCTACAGCTCATGAACCCTATGCAAATATTTTCATATTTCATACGTTAACAAGTTTAACACCTCCCAATAATTCTTAAACTTGCCATTAATTATGAGTTGATCTATACATGTGAAAAATACCAATCAACATATATTCACAAAATACTTACAATATTTCACTTCGTCAGAATTAGCCCAGTAGAGAATCTATTTAAATTTCAATGGGCTTGTTGGCTCGATTTAAAAACATGTACAATGGAGAGCCTCCTTATCTAAGTATATATATAAAAGTTAAATAAGTTCTATGCTACGTGGCGTAATAGAATCACTCTATTCTAATTGTCCTCAATTCTTATTCATTCTTATTTTTTCTAAATTTTTAATCAACAAATTTCTATATATCTAATTTCGAATCTATCATCAACAAATTTCTATATCTAATTTCTTATGCATTAATTATATCCCAATCATATATATCTAATTTCGCCTCATGCAGCCACGTATGAGCTCTTATATATTTTATTTACTTCAACCTATCATCTTTATTATAGATAGACTTAAATTCTTAAATAAATCTCAAATTCTTAGATAAATTAATTTCTTATGTATTTTAATCTTAATCTAAATATATATTTTAAAAAAATTATATTGCCATGATAATTTATTAATATTATTTTAATTCAAATAAAAAATATTAAAATATAAAAATTACTAAATGTTTGTATCTATGTATTTATCTTAATAATTTTATCTTGCATTGTTCGAATTAGTCCTCATTCCTTAGTAGATGTTATATAAAGGCGACTATAGTAAATTAAGTTCAGCGATAATAACAAAAAAATTATTAATTTATTCTAAATCCAAATACCTTGATAGAATACGATGGCATTTATCAATTATATTAGGCTAATTAAACTTAATGTAGTAATAGATCGTTTTTCTATAAATTACATACTTTACAAGACGACACAGTAAGGTTAAATGGCTTATCTTGATTGATTTTGTGAACATTTAAATGTAATTATGTATAGTTAGGATATTTTCATGAAAATACTATAATACAACATATAGGGACGGCAATAAGGCTGATAAAAACAATAGATATTTTTGTTTGATTTAGTGATAATTCGAATAAGACATATTGGTACACATTTTTATTTCAGGTAAATGCTTCTGGTTCGGATGCAGAAGAAACCAAAGAATTTGCAGAGTGGATACTTAAAATAGGTGACGGTACAGCCGCACATAGTCTTGGTGATGGAGAATCTGTCGTGGCATTATCAGAAGATATCCTTATACGCGATGCAACAAATCCTGTTGCAGCTATAGTGGAAAACACATACAATGACGTCATGATAGGTTTTTCTTTTCTTTTATATATAATCGCATTATAATAATGTGTTATATGGGGATGGATATATTTCATCTTTTACTCTATCATGTTTCGGCTTGGGACTTCGGAATTCGCTTCTTCTTCTTTTTTTTGGAGGGGGAGACAGAAGTTGACCTTTAAGCATCGGAAATTTCTAAAATCATCATAATCAGATTGGATTGGTGGAAGTGTCAAAATTAGTTTCTTACAATTACCTTCTGAGTTAAGAGAATTGTTTGACTAAATATTAGTAAAATAATGCATGCAAACATGACATCGTTGAGATGCTCTTTTTTTCAGTGTCGAGTTGGGCCTTTGATAATACCCAACGTGATTAAAGAACATCATGTCCTTTCGTGCAGTTTCTTGCATCACTTTGAACCTCATCTTCTTCTCGTCGGTCGGGAATGAATGAGTTTTCATGAACGTTGGTCAATCTAGGTGATGATGAGTAAGTCTTGGAGATTAGCGTTGTCCATGTTGGAAAAATTATGGAGTTTTAACTTAATACCAAAACCTCTAATTGATGAATTTATGCTCCGGAGTGTCCATTTGGGCATGCATGTGACTATTTGAGTATGTTGTTCGGTAATGCGTTCAGGGCATACCCGCACAACTCATGTTTTGATACAGGGAATTTACCAGGGCAAAGGAGGGAAGTGGAACACTTCCACCCAATACGAAAGGCGCAGATGAGGATTGAGTGAGCTTGTGCACATGGCACCGTGACAATGGGGGCACGACTCACTGATCAATGATACATGGGCACAACGAATATCCTTAAACCTATGAGCGATGACTTTGCCTAAACCTAATTAGATTGTGCTAAGATCAGGTTATCTTTATTTTTGATGTTTTTCTTAGTCTTATTTCAGTTTCTACCTCCTAGACAAGATCTTTTGTTCCCAGTGCTCTGATCAAAGTAATGCCCCAAAGTGATTGATAGTGACACCGTGACAAAAGAGAAGAATACACCACATCCTCGTGGGATCGACCATATACTTACCGCTAGCGGAACCTAGATGTGGGCATATAAATTATGAATTTATTTTTGCGAAAATCTACAATGTCTCGCCAATATATATATATATATATATCTAGAGGCAGCACCCTACTGTAGCCAAAACCTTTTAGTTATAGGAAATTTTAGCCATACAAATAAAAATATGGAAATAACAACATTTCTGACTAAAATACTCTTTTAGTGTGTAAAAGTGTAAAATACTCTATTACACACTTTTTAGAAACGAAAAAGTGTGTAATAATGTATTTTACACTGTTACACACTTTTTTGCAATCACACACTTTTACGTTACTACACACTTTTGTGAAAAAGTGTGTAACAATGTAAAATACACTATTACACGATTTTTGAAAAAAGTGTGTAACAGTGTATTTTACATTGTTACACACTTTTTTCACAATTACACACTTTTTCAAAAAAGGGTGTAATAGTATTAAGGGTATAATTGTACATTTACATTGAAAAAAGACTAGTTTTTCTATATTTTTATTTGGGTGGACATTTTTTCCTTTTCTTATCCAAGAAGGGCTAATTGAGCTTATTAACTCATATATATAAATAAATAAATAAATAAATAAATATATATATATATATATATATATATATATATAGGGGAGCGCTCCAATGAGACCCCCATATTTTTAGTGAAACCTGAGACACGATTTCGTGCATTTATTTCACCTATGACTGATATTGTATCTAAAGGGAGGATTTTTTTTCTAAGGGTTCGAATCCTAGAGAGAGCGAAATATTTTAAATTTCATTATTCATCAGTATATACTATATTGTTCAATGGTATATACTGCCTTATTCATTATCAATTTTTTAAATTTCGTTATTAATCAGTATATACTGCCTTGAGGCCCTTGTTCATCAGTATATATGTCTTATTCATTGTCATCAGTGTCTCACGAAAAATAGGGGGTCTCATTGGAGCGCGCCCATATATATATATATATATATATATATAGAAGGGTTCAACAGAGAAGCTAAATATTGTGGAGAACAGAGAATTCGTAAAATAAAAACGAACAGATCTATAATTTTAATGAACAGATCAATGTACCGCATGAACAGCAATTTGCCCCAGGTTCGAATCCTGCTGGTGGCGAGTTTTTCTTTATTTTTACCAAATACGTCTGTTCGTTAGTTATGTTGATCTGTTCGTAAAATGAATAGATTTGTTCATAATGAATAAAAAGATAATTCTCTATTGAACTCAACCCTATATATATATTGAACCCCAGATCAACCGCGAGTTCATAAGAATTTACAGCAAAGTTCATCAAAATGTACTAACTTGTAAATTCCTTCTCACTTCTCAACACATTTGAGCTTCTCAATTGAACTTTAGCCTATGGATATATATATATATATATATATATATATATATATATATATGGAATGGCTACAGTAAAAACAGTTCTTAAAATAAAAACTACAAACCAGCAAAAATGTATGAATTTTATGTAGAATACGTATGAATTTATTGTAAAAATGTATGAATTGTGAAAAATAATTTTTTTGCTACCTATGAGATTCGAAATCAGGACCATGAATTAATCCAACAAGGTGATGAATCAACCATAAATCTTGATGATCTCAGGGTTGAAAATGGTTTCTATTTTATACAATAAAATATATTTTTATTATAGCTCTATATATATATATAGGGGAAGACTAGGGTATAAACATTTCTTAACATATAAAATACAAGTTAGAACATGTATGAATTCGTTGTGTAACTGTATGAATTGCGAAAAATAAATTTTTTGTTATCTATGAGATTCGAATTCGATCGGGGCCATGAATTTATCCAACAATGTGATAAATCAACCGTAAATTTTGATTATGTAAGGGTTGAAAATGATTTCTATTTTAGAATCAACCCTTGAGTCACCGCCGTAATGTTCTCCGCCAATCGTCATCACATTTGAAGAAGGTCGTGTACTTTTTTACGTAGCAACCTCAATCTGGCCCAAATAATGATAACCCCAACTCCTAGAATGCAATTTCATCTTTTTCTGTTTTTTTTTTTTTTTTTACGTTTCTCTCTTTCTGTAACAATTAGAACTCAGTTTACTAACTAAATATTATGAGGTAATATGTCATATTGAAGAAGGGATCTCTCTACAAGAATTTTCAATGTTGTATAAGGGATTTACTTTTTAGAAATTGATATGCATTATAAAACTGTGATCAACCGAACAAGAAAAGGACTTGAATGACTAATCACAAAATTTGGATCATTTGATTTTTTATTTTCATTTACGCTTTTAACCAAACCGAGACTTATAAATTACGTTATAAGTTTACGATTATATTTTTTGTATGAAAGAAAAGGAAAGAAACAAAGAGGCAGTTAATGTCAACTCTTCTAATAATTTTTTTTTTGAGAATAATTCTACTAATATTTTAGTGTATATATTGCAACTGATGGGTCCATAAAATAAAGCGGTCCCATTAAGCCGACATGGATAATGATATCAATAATTAATTTATAATATTCTTATGCACCTAACTTTTGTTTATCATTGTTTACTTGAATGATTGAAACAAAATATTTGTGTGGTAGCAAATTGAAGAAACAATGCACCAATGAGAACTCAGCACTTTTTTAAAAATGCGAATTGATTATGTTAGCGTAGACCGAGCAAAACCCATCCCTCAGAGTTTATGTAGTTCGGGTTTGATAGGTAAGATATTAAATACAGAGGGTTGACAATGACCACTTTATATTAGTAAAAATAAAATTATTTATTAGAATAATTTTTTTAAAAAATTAATTACACTTATTATTTTGTCCTTCATATAAAAAATTTAAATATTATCTATTAAACTCGAATTTACGATTGAATAGTTAATGTTAGTTATGAATTTGAATTTTAAAGCTCGAATTCATGACTAGTATTTCTAGTTAAAAATTCAAGGTTTAAAGCTCAATTCACGACTAGCACTATTTCTAATTGTTAATTCAAAGTTTAAAACTTGAATTCACAACCAACACTAACTCTTTAGTTATGAATTCAAGTTTGATTTCACAACTAGAAATAATGTTGGTTGTGAATTCAAGCTTTAAAATTCGAATTCACAACCAACATAATTAATTAGTTGTGTATTTAAACTTTAAATCTCGAATTCACAACCAACACTAGCGATTCAGTTGTGAATTCATCGAGTTGATTGTGAATTCAAAAACATTAATAACTCAAACTCACTTCCATGATAATTTGACAACACACAACTTCAAACATTTTATTAAATCTACACCAATTTTACTATCACGTGTATCTCTTTTTTCCAATTAAAATTGAATCTCTTTTTAATCAAATAATCAATCAACTAAGAGAACATAATGAATTTGTATGTCAAGTGGACTCTTTTATAACATATGCTTGTATCTCAAGCCAATACGCTCGGAATTAGGAGAAGAGAACATAATGAATTTGGTATGATAATGAATGAAATTAGTTGATATTTATAGAGAGATTTTGGTTAAATAAATATATAAATAAAAAATAAGTCATTCAACAACTCCCTTAAATTAAAAAAAAAATGCAACTGCTCTTCCGAATTTAAAAATCTAATTTTCAATTTGCTCTTTCTGTGCTCTTAGGGTTCTTTAAGTTCATTTTTTTTAAATATAAACACTATTTAATGAATGGTGCGTGGAACACACTTGCCTTACATAATTACCTTCGAGTAGGCCTTAAAATAACGAGCCGCCATCGGGCGCGATAGCAGGGCGGAGCTCGAACCCCACTGGGGATAGCAATTTACCCGTGGATAATGGATATGCGCGACTATCCGATCCTAATAGGTGCAGGTTTGAGAGGCATTTAATATCCACGGATAGTTTCGTGGTTACAATCTACTATCCATTTAGTTCGTGGGTATGAGTTTGGATACTTAATATCCATACCCGCGAAATCCATTTACCCGCGAAAAATACCCGTGAAATACCCACGAAAATACCTGTGAAATACCCTCCAAATAACCTTAAAATACGCACAAAATACCCTTAAAATGTGAATGCGGATTTGAACTATGGTTTGTGAATTTGAACATCGATGGAAGATGTGGATTTGAACTATGTGATTTGTGGTGAATTTCTTTTTTGTTGTTAAATTTGTTATTAATTTATATTTAAATTATGTTTCGCAGGTATCTGATAAACACTCATTTTGCATAGTTTTTATAGCTTATATTCTGTTAATTATGTCAAACTTGTGCCCATTGTGTTATCGTTTAGAGTTTATTTCACATCATTTCATGATTTCATGCTTGGGTATAGTTTTGGCTAATTTGATACAGGAATAAGTGTTTCTGGAGCATTTAAAACCAATGGAATATGTCTAGGAGAAGAGATGGAAGAAAAACGAGCCCGGATATCGAGAAAAGATGAGAAAATAGAAGATCGGCGACCTAGGGAGTAGGTCGTCGTTTCGGGGTGTTTTGGAGAAGGAGATCGACGACCTAGTCGGCGACCACCGTCTAGGCCGCCAAAATCTCTGTTTAGATTTTACGCTTTGAAGCAAAATATCGGCGGTCGCCGATTATATGAAGGAAAATGTTGGAAAACGGCAACTTGATCGGCAGTCGCCGATCGGGTCGCCGATTTCCCCGCATTTTTCAGTTTTTCACGTTTTTATCAGCTATTTTTTATTTTTGTACTGAATTTTTCCCTGAGACTATATATAGATCTTTTATTTTACCTATATAGGGTTCCACACTTTAGTTTTCAGTTCTATAGCTTTTAGTTTTCTTTGTTTTTCAAGTTTTTAGAGCTTGGATTGGATTTCTGCAAGGATTGAAAATTTAAGATTGTTACATTGATTTTGTTAAGGGTTTTTATATAATTCAATTTTTACAATTATTGTCTTTTTAATTATGTTTATATTTTATTTTACTATGTCTGGTTAAGTTCTTTATCTGATTCTAGGGTTTGTAAATAGTTAATTGAATTCATGTGATTAATTTGTTAATACCTTTTTTGTCTTCCAGTTTATGATTCATAATTCTTGGTGCTTGAATTTTTGCGAATTAATTGATCAATAATTTTCATGTGTAGCTATTCGGTTTGAAATCTAACGGAGATAACTGTTTAGCAGATTCAGGAATGTATGATATGATTTTAACCTTGAGACCTAACGGACGGAGATAGGTGGATCATAAGGGAGCTGTTCCTAAGAGCTTTTGGGAGTTAATAGATTTTCTTGATACCTAATGGAGATAGATAATTCACTAATCTACTGTTATTGTTTCTCTAACGAGAGTAATTGATTAAATTAGTGATCACTCATCATAGCTTGATTAAACTGGTAAATAAGATTAATAGATTGATTGTGTGAATTTGGTTAATGAATTTACTTCCCTAGGATCAGTCGTTTTATCATTTGATTTTATATCTGAATTTTATTTGTTGTGTTTTAAGAATAGATTTTATTAAAACCTTTTATATGTTTGCTTTGCCTGAATATTACTAGAGTTTTCTTAGGATTATTTAAAGTGATCCATTATATCAGTCCTCGTTGATACGATACTCTACTTGCTATTTGTTGCTATAATTACATTGTTCTAGTTGCAGTTTTGTCGCTAATAAAATAGTGATCAGTATCCGGTGGATAGCGGGTGGCGGGTATCTGATGGATAACGGGTATCCACGAGTGACGGGTTTGGATAGCATTTGATATCCACAGATAGTTTCGTGATTAAAATCCACTATCCATTTAGTTCGTAGGTATGGTTATGGATAGCCACTATCCATGCCCGTCATTGACGTAGCCAGAGGGAGGGCAGTGGGGGCACTGGGCCCCACTGAAAATTTCAAAAAATATTAGGGGTATTTTAGTAATTTCACATTTAATATTAAATAAATACATAAATCTATTATTTTAGCAATAATCTCAATTTCTTTCTATGTTGTATGGGATATAAGCTATTGAATGGTTGTCTAATATCTTACATAAAAAACGATGTGTTTGTAAATATTACTAATGAAACGATTATGTAGCCATTTCAAAAAATGAAAATAAGAAAGAAAATGTTATGATGGTAGGGTATTTATTTTTATCTTTGTAATATCACGTTGTATTTTTATCTTTGTAATATCATGATTGTAATAAGTGATTAAATGATTCTTTGCATATATTTATAAATTAACTTAATTGAGACGGTCCAAAAATATTATTGATCAAATTAATTGTTAGGTCCGGAGGGTCTCGAATAGGTGTATGGGGGAGGGGGGAAATACACCTATAGGCTATTTTTTAAATCTCAACACAGAGATCAAAACGAAACTTTTAGCACAAACTCAGACACCTGTTAACTGAAAGGAGTTTTGACCAAAACAGGGTTGACGACTGATACTGAATACTCTTCAGTAAGGAGTTATCAGTTAAGTTGAAGTAACTTAACTAATGCACGTAAAGCTTCAGTTGAGTTTGATAAACAGAGATGTTATAAATCTCACTGACTATCAGAAGATAGATCAGTCAGACTGATAACACACGCAGCGAAAACTTTTGTTTCGCAATAACCTTTTGGGTTGAGCACGTTGTTAGTCTTAAGTTTCTCTTTGCAATTAATCAGTTTTCACTTGATGAAAGGAAGAGCACAAGTAAGAAAGTAAATACTGAAGACTGTAAATAATACAAAGATTTTTACGTGGTTCGGAAAACACTTCCTACATCCACGGTCGGTTGATCAAACCAACAACTTCACTCTACAAGTGCTTACGGGTGCACTGCAAATCGATGCCCGTGCTTACGGGTGCACATCAAACCGAAACGTGTGCTTGCGGGTGCACACAACCGAAACGACTGAAGATCCAATTTTCAGTACCAACACACCTTGTTGGATTTCTCACTCCTAGCACGCTCTGGTCACTAGGATCTCATGGAGACAGAGTACCTTCCTGAACTTGTTTGCAACTCAAACACTCGATTCTGTCGATCGAAGGGAGGTTTGAAAACTTGCCAACTAAATTTTAAAGAACAAGTTCTTTGGAGTTAGTTTGACCTAGGCTTTGGGTAAACAAGGTTTGCCTAAGGTCTAAGAGAATTTATGTAATCAGCAGTGACTGATTTTTGGCTTTGGGATTCTCTTCTTCGATTCAAACTTTGGAGAGTTTGGGCTTTAGCTGAGAAATAATTTTGGCAGAGTTTCAGCTTTTGTTGTTGAATCGGTGAAGATTGAAGTGATCCTCGAGCACTATTTATAGGAGAAGTCTTGAATAGATCCGTTGGCGGAGAAGGTCTTCAAGATTTCTTCCGTTAGAGAGTAATTTGAACTTGGGCTGAGGCTTCAATCTTCGAGATTCCTTGTTTGGTGAGAATGACTATCTTAAAGAGCAGGAGATGCGACATCTCTGAAAAAGTAATCACCAAGGAGGAATGACCTCTGTAGATAAAAGGCGATCCTGAGATCTCTGCATTTAATACGGCTGTACTTCTGGAGTATGTGGCTTCCTTTGAACGTTGAAGGTTCAGTCCGAGGAAGAATGTTTAACTGATACTTGACTTTAGTATCAATCCGCTGATTTCACGTGGCACGCATTAGGTAATCAGTTCAAAACTGGTTCTTCGACTGTTGCTTCAGTCGGGATCTTCAGTCTTCAGTCTTCAGTCCTTCGTTCTTCAGTCTTCAGTCTTCAGAACAGCAACTAAACTAGAAAAAGAACTCTAACACTTGAGTTCGAGTAGTTTTAGTCTATTACAAAAGAAACCTATTGATTTTGGTATCATCAAAACAACGAATAGGATATTTTATTAAGTTCCCAACATTAATTAAGTCAAACAAAAAAAATTGGGCCCCCCTGACTGAAAAGTTTGGCTATGTCAATGATGCCCGTCGTACCCGATTGACATCCCTTAGCCCCACTATGGATGCCCTTACAGTTAATCATAAATTGATTAAATAAAAAAAATATGATTTATTTGATTTACTTTTTAAATAAAAAGGATTTAGTAATTTTACTATACGGGTTTATATTGTAGTCAATTTTTAAGTAATGTTTTTTCTTTAAAAAAATGCAAAAAATTGTGGACATACTAAAAAATAGGTAAAAGGATTATTCTGAATATATATATATATATATATATATATATATATATATATATATATATATATATATGACTAGTTTATGACTTGTCATAATATGACTACATTCTATCACTCTCATAATAAGTTTTGTAAAATATTTTTTCACATTTTTGGTAAAATTGTCATTCTCAAATCTCAACTTTCGATCTAAAAAATAAATAAGCGGGTTTCGTTTTTTATTTATTATGTATTATATTTAGAGTTGTAAATGAACAAAGTTACTTTCAAGTTATTTGAGATTCAGCTCAAAAAAAAGTTCGTTTAGAGCTCGATTCAATAATAAATAAGTCGAGTTCAAGCTTGATAATTTTATCGAGCCTGGCAACACCTGGTTCCTTGAGCTCGCGAACATGTTCGGATTCGATTGTTCGCGATATGTTTGCGAGCATGTTCATGAATCTTCAATCGAGCATTCGATTGAGTTAGTGCACAAACTTTAAGACTAATCGAGTTCGAGCTCAAATAACAAATTAATTAAGATCAAGAGCACATTTTGAACATTTATCAAGTTTTTCCTAAGTTTTTAACGAGTTCAAACGCAAACATCATGTATACGAACATCCAATGACCTGTGCTCGAGCTCGATTAGTCAATTTTTCATTTCATTTTCAATTTTATTTTCAGTTTCATTTTTCTTTCTTTTTTATTTTAACTTATTTTATTTTCTTTAATTCTCATACTTTTTAATCTAACCTGATTTAGCCAAACACTACCAAAGGCGCTGCATCTACACGATTGAAGCCAAACCCAACTTTTTTCTCTATACCTTTCTTCTGCTCATAACCAGAGGCGCCGCACCCGCCACTGTTAGGTCCGGAGGGTCTCGAATAGGTCTATGGAAGGGGGGAGAATACACCTATAGGCTATTTTTAAGAAATCAGAGAGATCTCAAGATAGAGATCAAAACGAAACTTTACACACAAACTAAGACGCCTGTTTACTGAAAAGAGTTTTGACCAAACAGGATTGACGAATGATACTAAAATACTCTTCAGTAATGAGTTATCAGTTAAGTCACTGGAACTTAACTGATGCACGTTAAGGCTTCAGTTGAGTTTGCTAAAACAGAGATGTTATAAATCTTCCTGACTATCAGATGATAGATCAGTCAGACTGATAACATACGCAGTGGAAACACTTTTGTTTCGTAATAGCCTTTGTTGAGCGCGTTGTTAGTCTTAGGTTTCTCTTTGTATTTAATCAGTATTCAGTTTATCAATTGTAAGAAAACAAGTAGGAAAGTAAAACTGAAAGCTGTAAATAACACAGAGATTTTTACGTGGTTCGGAAAACACTTCCTACATCCACGGTCGGTTGATCAGACCAACAACTTCACTCTGCAAGTGCTTACGGGTGCACTACAAACCTATCCGTGTGCTTAGCCGGGTGCACACAACCGAATCAACTGAAGATCCAATCTTCAGTACCAACAACTTCACTCTTGTTGGATTTCTCACTCTTAGCACGAACTGGCACTAGGATCTCAAGGAGTCAGAGTACCTTCCTGAACTCATTTTCAACTTAAACACTCGATTCTATCGGTCGAAGGGAGATTTGAAATCTTGCCAACTAAACTTCAAAGAACAAGTTCTTTGGAGTTAGTTTTGACCTAGGCTCTGGGTAAACAGAGGTTTGCCTAAGGTCTTAGAGAATATATGTAATCAGCAGTGACTGATTTTTGGCGTTGGAATTCTCTTCTTCGATTTAAGCTTTGGAGAGGTTAAGCTTTGGCTGAGAAACAATTTTGGCAGAGTTTCAGCTTATGTCGTTGAATCGGTGAAGATTGAAGTGATCCTCAAACGCTATTTATAGGAGAGGTCTTGAATAGATCCGTTGGCGGAGAACGTCATCAAGATTTCTTCCGTTGGAGAGCTTTTTGAATTTGGGCTGAGACTTCAATCTTCGAGGTTCCTTGTTTGGTGGAAACGGCTATGTTGAGGAGCAGAGATGCAACGTTTCTGATAAAGTAGCCACCAAATAGGAATGACCTCTGCAGAGAAGGATGATCCTGAGATCTGTGCATTTAATGCGGCTGTACTTTTGGAGTACGTGGCTTTATTTGAACGTTGGAGGTTCAGTCCGAGAAAGAATGTTTAACTGATACTTGACTTTAGTATCAGTCCGCTGAATCCACGTGGCACGCTTTAAGTAATCAGTTTCAGACTGATTCTTCAATTGATACTTCAGTTGGCAACTTCAGTCTTCAGTCTTCAGTCCTTCGTCCTTCAGTCTTCAGTCTTCAGAACAGCAAACTAAACTAGAAAAGAACTCTAACACTTGAATTCGAACAGTTCTGGTCTATTACAATCAAGGCTTATGGATTTTGGTATCATCAAAATAAGGATTAGGATATTCCATTAAGTTCCCAATAATTTCCCCCTTTTTGATGATGCCAAAACCACACAACAGTTCTAGACAATCAAAAGACAGAACTCAGAGCACAAGTTCTAAAATAGGGTGAATTCTATTCTCCCTTAACAATAGAACCTAAAAACTTGTACTAAGAGAAAGAACACAACAGTTCAAACACAGAACGAGGAGAATACACATTAATCAGAGCCTGGACAAAGAGTCATTGTCTTCAGGTTGAGATAAAAAGAAGTTCTTTTCATTATAGAAAATAAGTGATAATACATCAGTTGAGGTACAGCGCAAGACTTACAAGGGAGTAAAAACAACAAAACAAAAACACATAGGGAAACCCATGGACTCCAGCAGTCTGCATGGCTGCGCCTTGAACTTCTTGATCTTCATCTTCAGTCTTCATGTTCCTAAGCTTGTTCCATTCATACTTGTTTTCCGTTGACTTGAGGTCTTTACTGAAACGTCGTCCTTAGAACTTTTGGTGATCCTTTTGCTTTACCATCTTCAGTCTTCGAGAAGATGCAGGGAATTACCTTCAAGAAGGTTTTTCTCTGACTTCCTACTTTCTCCCTTTTTGGCAATATCAAAAAGAGAGTTGATGATGGAAGCTATGATCGGATAGGACTCAATTTCGGTTCTCAAGCACTTGTGGGAGGACTTGAGAAGAGGATGAATCCAGAGATGCAGAAGAGGAAGACGCCAGTGTAGAGAGGAGGAGATGAGAAGGGAGACGGAGAAGTGAAGGAAAGAAAAGTATGCATAGCATTTTGGAGATTTCATGTAATGCAGCTATGCATACGAACCTAAGGGAGAGGACGAGAGACAAGGGATGGTGAGGAAGAGGAGTGATAGAAGTGAGGGGGGAGATGAAAGAAACTCATGACAAGCCTGTGGTGAAAGAAGTAGGGCAAACGACGGTTTGTCATACATGTAGGAAATGGATGTGGGGAAGAAAAATCGAATCAGTGGCAGTCGTGAGGACAGCCACTGTCAATGTTGCGCCAGCTGACAATGAGCTCTTGCTCATTGTTGTTGCACCACATGGAAGCTTCACAAAAGATTGTGATGCTTGCCTGAGAATCAGGTGAAGTCCGTCTTCTTGAGACAGGTACTTCAAACCGTATGGGCCGGGCATGAGGATGGAAGGCACTCTCGTCGCTGGATACAAGTGAGAATAGAGCAAGCTTTGACGTCGGAGAGACGTTGAGATCCAGTAGAAGGGTCCGGTGAAGACCAAGTATGTGAGCGTCATTCTCCCACTCCATGACTTTGCAGTCATTGAATTCTCCTTTTGTCGGAATAGAATTTCTTGCAACTTTAGAAAGATTGAAAATTTTTCTCACAGTGAAGGCTGTGGAGAGTTGTTAGTTGATGCAGAAAAATAAGTGAAGACATCAAGGTATAAATACACAGATTTTACCAAGAGAAAGATGAAAGAGTTTTTCGAAAACTGTGCCTAAAATATTTTTGAAGTAAAAATTCACGTCCGCCGTCACTGCAGAGGACGAAAGCTTCAAAAGGAGAGAAATGTCATTGCATTATGTCATGTCAATGAGATTCTCAAGAAATTTGATTACAGAGGCAAAAGGTTGGAAAGATTTTTAGAAAAGATCAGGACAAGTTAAATCAGATACGAAATTTCCCTTAAAAAGTACTTGTCCTTCTCGGATATTTCATTTTCCAACAATCAGTTAAAGATAAGTAAACTGATCAGTTAGAGAAAACTTTTGAATTCAAACAAAAGACTCATAACTGAAATAACTAATTTTTCAATAGTAAGTTGAAAATACTTACTGATCGACTGATCATTGTAGTCAGTCGATACCACTGATCCTAGTTGACTTATCAAGATGAGTTTCCTTCAGAAGAAGACTTGTCTTCTTTGCTT
Source organism: Salvia miltiorrhiza (assembly GCF_028751815.1). Lineage (NCBI taxonomy): Eukaryota > Viridiplantae > Streptophyta > Magnoliopsida > Lamiales > Lamiaceae > Salvia > Salvia miltiorrhiza. Next base: position 39,277,195 of record NC_080388.1, read on the forward strand.
TCTACGTCAGCGGTCGTAGATCAGCAGTTGGTTGACCCCCAGTCAACATGACTGTTTGAGGAGATCTTCAAACACAACATCACTCTTTTGGGTTGATGAGGCCGATCCTTCCACACAGATCGTTGAACCTTTCTTCTGGAAGAGCTTTGGTCAGCAAGTCTGCTCTCTGAACTGCGGTCGAAATCCATTCAACAGAGATATCCTTCTTTTCGATGTGATCACGAATGAAGTGGTGTCGAATGGCAATATGATTGACTCTGGTGTGATGAACTGGATTATGTGATATTGCAATAGCACTGGAGCTGTCGCAATAGATTGGGACTTCATTTTCTTCGATCCCATAGTCCTTCAACTGTTGGACTAACCATAGGAGTTGTGAACAGCAGCTTCCCGCAGCAACATATTCAGCTTCAGTTGTGGAGGTGGCGACTGAAGTCTGCTTCTTTGAAAACCATGAGATGAGCTTGTTGCCTAGGAATTGACAAGTTCCCGAAGTCGATTTGCGATCAATTTTGCATCCTGCAAAATCTGAGTCTGAATATCCAGTGAGCTTGAAGTCATCGTCAGCTGGGTACCACAATCCTAAGTTGGGTGTGCCTTTGAGATATCGCAAAATTCATTTTGCAGCATTCATATGAGCTTCCTTTGGATCTGACTGATATCTTGCACAAACCCCGACTGCATATGCGATATATGGTCTGCTCGCAGTCAAATACAACAATGATCCAATGATTTCTCTGTATTTGGTTGAAGATACAGATTTTCCTTTTGATCCTGGATCAACTTTCCAGTTTGTATTCATTGGGATCTTGACTGATTTCATGTGCTGAATACCGAACTTGGCGATCAGTTCTTTGGCGTACTTTGACTGATTGATCAGTATTCCTTCGCTGGTTTGCTTGACTTGTAATCCAAGAAAGAAATTCATTTCTCCCATCATGGACATCTGAAACTTGTTAGTCATGATATCAGCAAACTTCTAGCACATGCGTTTGGATTTGGATCCGAATATTATGTCATCGACATAAATCTGAACAAGTAGGAGATCTTCTCCTTCTTTGAGAGTGAACAACGTTCTGTCCACTGATCCTTTCTTGAAACCTTGTTCAACAAGATACTCGGAAAGCACTCAGTTGAGAAATGCACACTTCACATCCATTTGGTGTACCTTGAATCCTTTGTGAGCTGCGAAGGCTAAGAAGAGTCTGACTGCTTCCAATCTGGCAACTGGGGTAAACATTTCATCGTAGTCGATTCCTTCTTCTTAACTGTAACCTTTTGCTACAAGCCTTGCTTTGTTTCTCACAACATTTCCTTCTTTAGTCTTTCTTGTTTTTGAAAATCCATTTCAAACCAATCACTTTTGCATCGTCTGGTCGATCCACAAGTTCCCAAACTGAATTCCGATTGAATTCATTGAGTTATTCTTGCATTGCGATGACCCATTGAGTGGACTTCAGAGGTTCTTCGACATCCTTGGGCTCTGTAGATGATAAGAAACAGCTGAAATTTTTATCTTCGTTGATGCAGTTCTGGTTGATATCAAAGACGAGGTTGCACATTGACCTTCGAGTCTTTACACCGTCTGATGGTTCTCCAATGATGTTCTCCTTTGAATGGAGTTCAAACCATCTTCGATACTTCTTGATCTCTTCAGGTGATGGTGGAGGTTCTTCAGTCAGAATAGTTCTGAAATGTTGAGCATCTTCTAGAGCAGGGGAGAGTTGAACTGGAGCTGCTTCGGCATGTTCAACTCATTCTTCGGCAACTGGTGTTCCCCCTTGACTGATGCCATCTACTGTTGCTCCAGTCTGATCTTCAGACCTTTGATTGATCTTCTGATACTGAAGCTTTTCAGTATCTTCATCTTTTCTTGGTCCCCACACCAATACTGTAGAAGGTTCGGTGTTAATTATTTCAGTTCTGGAAACTTCAGTGATCTCAACACTTCTTTCAGTTTCCTATTTCCTGAAATCATCATCAGACTCATCAAAAACAACATGTGGTGTTTCTTCAACACAAAGAGATTGAGAATTAAACACTCGATAGGCTTTGCTGGATTGTTCAGTTCCAGAGTATCCAAGAAAGATTTCTGTATCAGCCTTGCTATCAAATGTGTTTAATCTCCTCGTATCATTGTTGTGGATGAAACACCTAGAACCGAAAGCATGAAAATATGAGATTGAAGGCTTCCTGTTCTTCCATAGCTCGTATGGAGTTTTCCCATGTCTTTGAGTGAGGAATGAGCGATTTTGCATGTAGCATGCGTTATTGACTGCTTCGGCCCAAAACTTCAAGTGGAGTTTTGATTCAGCTAGCATCGTCCTTGCTGCTTCCTTCAAAGACATGTTTCTTCTTTCTGCTACTCAATTTTGTTGAGGAGTCCTTGCTGCAGAAGTTTGATGACTGATTCCTTGTTCTTCACAATACTCACGAATGACAGTATTGAGGAATTCAGTCCCACGATCTGATCTGATGCTGATGATGTTGACTTCCTTTTCAACGCTTAGTCTTCTCAGCAGCTTTGGCAATTCCAGCAGTGTCTCTCTCTTGGTGTAGAGAAAGATAACCCAAGTATATCGTGAATAATCATCCACAACAACTAAGGTATACTTCCTACCATTGTTACTTCTGGGAGAGATTGGGCCAAACAGATCCATGTGAAGTAGTTGAAGAATCCTTTCAGAGGAGTGTCCTGACTTTGACTTGAATGACGTCCTTGTCTGCTTTTCTCTTTGACATGCTTCAGATTATTGCTTCTTCTGGAACACAATAGAAGGCAAACTTTCTACCAATTGATGTTTAGCAAGCTTGTTGATCGTTTTGAAGTTGAGGTGGTTGAGTCTCCTGTGCCACAACTAGTTGAGCTCCGAGCTGCTTTTGCTTGATGAGACATGTTTCTGGAGGGCTGTCTTCCCATGAGACGACGTAGAGACTTCCTTGTCTGATTCCTCTCAGAACCACCTTTCTTTGACTGTTTCTAACAGTGAATTCATCCTTTTTGATCTTCACTGCGAAACCGCCATGTCGAGCACACCATAGCCTTTTGTTTCTCCGATTGAGTTGTCTCCGAATGCAACTTTTGATCCAGCTTTCTCAACATATTGCGTTAGATATTCTTTGTAACCCGTCATGTGCTTCGAACAGCCGCTATCCAGATACCATGTTCTGATTGAAGCTTTAACTTCTTCCTTCTTTTTATGTTTCCTGTTTTTGACCTGCAAGGAAGAGTTAATTTAGGTACCCAATCAATGTTTGGGTCCTTCAATGTTAGCTCGTGTTCCCTTTGGAACCCATATATGCTTCAGAACAGATCTTGGTGATGATCTCTTGCACTTTGCTGGTTGTCTGGTTGGCGCTTCAGTTGGCACATGAGCAATCTTCTGTTGAGCTTTCCTTTTGAGAACCTCACTCTTGTAGAAGCTATGTCTGATGAGTTGTTGAGGTCTTCTTTGCTCTACAAAGTATCTTCCTTCAGATACTTGAGTCATTCTAGACTGATGGAGACCTGACTGATGTTGTGGAACATGAGTCATATGATGTCCAGTCGCTTGTCGTCGTGATTGGCGTTTGGCTCGTCTGGACCTATCATTACTTTGTCTCCATGGATGTTGTTCTTTTTGGAACTGAACTGATTTCCGTTTCTGACCGATGTTGTTGTTCTTCCCCCTGGACTGGTGAGGAAGAATCTTCTTGAGTCCTGATGTTCCTTGCCCAATCTTTGACTGAAATCTACTTTCTAGTCTTCTCGGTAGGATGATCTGGTTGGGGGTCTCCTTTGCTCGTCTGTAGCTTTGTGGAGGATGAACATTTGTCCTTGCCATCAGTTTGCGTCTCCGAACTTCATCCATATCATGATCTCTTGATTCTTCTGAAGTGTTGTTTTTAGAAGCATCGTCCACTGCGTTGATCATGATATTCTTTCCTTTATCAGTTGCAGCAACCTTTCCTCCAATGCTTTCAACTAGGCCTTTTGATGGAAAGTTGCTCATCATGGGAGACTTCATCATGCAGTCCTTGACTGTTTCTTCCAGTTTGTGATTGAGCCTCTTGATTTCATGAGATGCTCTGTCACATTCTGTGTTGGAGACTCTGAGCTTTTGTTCCAGTCGACTGTTCTCCATGATTATTTGATCAAGACAAGTTTCATCCGAAAAGTAGATGATTGTCTGATTCTTGGCTCGTTCATCATCGATCTCCTTTCCATTTTCTGAATCTGCTTAAGGAGATCTTCGAACATTTTCCTCAACTGACAGTGATCAGTCATGAGCTGATCGAACTCATCAGTTTCATCGGCTGAGCTTTCTCCTGATCCTGAATGATCACATGAAAACACCAAGGAGTTATCAGTATAACGAGTTTTCGAGTGAGAGTTTACCTCTGGGCCATTCATTCCATTGTCATAGTTGTTGTCGGCCACGCTTTCAGTTTCGTTGGCCATCAGGGCTTGGCTCTCATCGTCTGAACTGGTAGAGTTGAAGTCGGATGATTCTTATGTATCTTCGAAAGATCCAACATCGTCAGCAACCATCGCTTTCTTCTTCGCATACTTGCGATCTTTCTTGGCTTTCAGCTCTTTGCGCTCAGACTGCGTCAGTTCAGGGCATTCAGTTCGAAAGTGCCCTTTCTTTTTTGCATCCAAAGCATTCCACATCTTTCAAGTCGAAGGCGGCTAACTTTCTTTCTCTGCTTCGATCAGTGGAATATCTGGGGTTGCTTTCTCTTTTTGCTTGTGGAACCTTCTGTACTTGCGGAATTTGGACTCCATCTTGTTGAATCTTTCAGTCAATAAATCATATTGACTGAAGAAGTCCTCGAATTTGAGTTCCGCTGGTTCCTTTGACTGCTTCTTGCTTTCTCTCGCTGAAGCTTTCAGTGCTGCTCCTCTTGAGGTTGATGGACCATCTTCGTCTGATCCTCCAGCCTTCTTGATTCTAAGATTTCTCTGGATGTCAAACTCAATTGCCAAGAGGTCAGAGAAGAGCTTGTTTGTCGGGAGCTGACTGAATCCAGGCTTGTTCTGATGAGCGACTGAATAGATCTGCCAATCTTCTCGCGGCAGTGCTCGAAGAATCTTCAGGTTGATTTCTCGTTGAGTGTATTTGTCCTTCGAGATGGATTGAACTTCATTCAAGATCTGATTGAATCTGAGTTCCATCTCGTCGACAGATTCATTCTTGAGCATGAGGAAGAAGTCAAACTTCTGACAAGCTATGGATAGCTTGTACTCCTTGATTTCCTCGGATCCTACATATATTCTTTCAAGAATGTCCCACATCTCCTTTGCAGTTTTGCACTTGATGATCTTGGTGACATGCTTGTTTGGAACTGTGCCGGAGATGATGCTTTTGGCGAGGTTGTCTAGCTCATCTTGCTTCTTTTCTTCTGTGGTGAAGTCTGCCTTCAACTTGATTTGGACCTCATCGTATGGATCCCGAGCTAGGTCAACGGGAACTCTTTTGATGGTTTCGGTGATGATGATTGGTCCGTTGGTGATGACTTCCCACATTCGGCAATGTTGGGCGGTGAGGAAACTTCCATATGTCCTATTTTTCAATACTAAATATAGGTAGAGAGGATAATCTGATGTGGTTAGTCTCCATCAAAAAAGAGAGAACATGTAACAACAGATAAGGCAAATAGCAAGCACTTTTAGAAAGAGAAAAGTTTTTCGAGACCTTTGAGAAAAATGATCTAGTTCAATTAGAACCTAATCAGAAACAGAATGTTCTTGCGAACAACATGCTCTGATACCAATTGTTAGGTCCGGAGGGTCTCGAATAGATGTATGGGGGGGAATACAACTATAGGCTATTTTTAAGAAATCAGAGAGATCTCCAGATAGAGATCAAAACGAAACTTTACACACAAACTAAGACGCCTGTTTACTGAAAAGAGTTTTGACCAAACAGGGTTGACGACTCATACTGAAATACTCTTCAGTAATGAGTTATCAGTTAAGTCACTGGAACTTAACTGATGCACGTTAAGGCTTCAGTCGAGTTTGCTAAAATAAAGATGTTATAAATCTTCCTGACTATCAGATGATAGATCAGTCAGACTGGTAACATACGCAGTGGAAATACTTTTGTTTTATAATAGCCTTTGTTGAGCAAGTTGTTAGTCTTAGGTTTCTCTTTGTATTTAATCAGTATTCAGTTTATCAATTGTAAGAACACAAGTAGGAAAGTAAAACTGAAAGCTATAAATAACACAGAAATTTTTACGTCGCTTGGAAAACACTTCCTACATCCACGGTCGATTGATCAGACCAACAACTTCACTCTGCAAGTGCTTACGGGTGCACTGCAAACCTATCCGTGTGCTTAGCCGGGTGCACACAACCGAATCAACTAAAGATCCAATCTTCAGTACCAACAACTTCACTCTTGTTGGATTTCTCACTCCTAGCACGAACTGGCACTAGGATCTCACGGAGTCAGAGTACCTTCCTGAACTCCTTTTCAACTCAAACACTCGATTCTATCGGTCGAATGGAGGTTTGAAATCTTGCCAACTAAACTTCAAAGAACAAGTTCTTTGGAGTTAGTTTTGACCTAGGCTCTGGGTAAACAGAGGTTTGCCTAAGGTATAAGAGAATATATGTAATCAGCAGTGACTGATTATTGGCGTTGGAATTCTCTTCTTCGATTCAAGCTTTGGAGAGATTAAGCTTTGGCTGAGAAACAATTTTGGCAGAGTTTCAGCTTATGTCGTTGAATCGGTGAAGATTGAAGTGATCCTCGAGTGCTATTTATAGGAGAGGTCTTGAATAGATCCGTTGGCGGAGAACGTCTTCAAGATTTCTTCCGTTCGAGAGTTTTTTGAATTTGGGCTAAGGCTTCAATCTTCGAGGTTCCTTGTTTGGTGGGAACGGCTATGTTGAGGAGCAGGAGATGCGACGTCTCTGATAAAGTAGCCACCAAATAGGAATGACCTCTGCAGAGAAGGATGATCCTGAGATCTCTACATTTAATGCGGCTGTACTTTTGGAGTACGTGGCTTTCTTTGAACGTTGGAGGTTCAGTCCGAGGAAGAATGTTTAACTGATACTTTACTTTAGTATCAGTCCGCTGAATCCACGTGGCACGCATTAAGTAATCAGTTTCGGACTGATTCTACAACTGATACTTCAGTTGGCAACTTCAGTCTTCAGTCCTTCGTCCTTCAGTCTTCAGTCTTCAAAACAGCAAACTAAACTAGAAAAGAACTCTAACACTTGAGTTCGAACAGTTCTGGTCTATTACAATCAAGGCCTATGAATTTTGGTATCATCAAAACAAGGATTAGGATATCCATTAAGTTCCCAACAGCCACCATCAATCGCCTCCGCACCTCCATGCCACCACATTTCCACTATCGCCGCCTGTCTTTGCATCGCTGCTTCTCCACCCTCTCCCTCCCATGTCGCCTGTGCGCCACTACTTCTTCGCGCCCCCACCCACCCCTATTGATACCGCTCCTCCGCACCCCTGTCCCCTCCACTCACTCATCCCCCTCTTTTCTTCCACGCCGACCGAAAAACCAATTACATTGTTGGTTTAGTTTTCGATCGAACAGTTTACTCAAAATTGACCGATTCGGCCTATAAGAAATTCGTTCGATTGGTTCGTCGGTTTTGCGTCAGTCGATCGGCCGAACTAACCGATGCACACCCCTAAAACTACATTTATCCACAATTGGTCTTCAAAAATTGTAGCTAAAAAACAAAACTAAAATAAATAAATGTAAAAATGATAGAAAATTAATAGCCGATCATGCGAAAAGTTGCAAGCCCACTTCTGCCAACTTTTGACAACTACTTCAAAATCATTTTATAAATATTTGTTATGACACGTAGCATACTTTTATTGAATGAATAAATTAATTATTAAATGAAAAAAAAATATATTTTAGATTGAAGTGGGTCATTGATAAAACATAGAGATTGTACAATTAAGTTGAAATATAGGTTGCGTATGTGAAAGAGAGAGAAATAAATTTTTATTAGAAATTGAATTAATATATATATATATATATATATATATATATATATATATTGTTGATAAACATAGCTTAATAAAGACGGTCACCAATTTGACAACCTTTTGTTTATTCTTTTTTTATGTTTTCCCCTTTTTAGATCTTTATATAATATTGGAATTTACTAGATCATACATGTATATTCTCTTCACTTATGTTTTGAGTTTAATGTATTAGTATATTTTTACTTAACAGAATAAAATTTAATTTTTTTTACAAAAAAAATGTCAATAGTCGAACTCGTATATATTTTCAGAGTTTTGCAATTAGTTGTACTAAACATTTAGCATAAAACATATGACGACAAATCCGTAAAATACTATAATGCACGGATTCGCGGAAAAACTATACATTGCAGTATCGGATACGACAGGAGGCGGGTGCGGGTATGATTCGCGTGGGATTCGCACGGGATTCGCCACGTGGCGAATCCCCCCAAAAAAATTAAAAAAAGAAAGAAAAAGGATTCGCGAATCGGGTGCGCCATCCTCGCGAATCCGGTTGTGGCGAGGGAGGTGGCGATGGCGGCGTTCCGGCTGAGTCGCGGCTGTCATTCCGAAGAGATATAGGGAAAGGAGGCGATGTTTCCAGTGGATCTCGCCGGAAATTTTGAGGGGGAGAGGCGGCTGCGTTTTCAGTTTTGTGTGGATTGCGGGCGTGTGTGCGTGAGGGGTCGTGAGGGAGGACAGATGGGAGGTGGTTGCAAGAGTGCAGGGGTCGTGAGGGGGGCGCGGCTGCCGACGATTCTCGTCGGAAGGAGGGTGGCGGCATGGTCAATTTCGAGAGAGATGAGGGAGCAGATAGAGAGATTAGAGAGAGAGGGCGGCGGATTCGTGAAGGAGTAAAAGTTATGACTTTTAAGTTTTAATTGATCTTAATTGATTTGATTTTAAATGGGCCTAAATATAGCCTTTTAGATTTTATTTTATTTTAAATGGGTTCTTTTCTTTTAATATAGCCTTTCAAATTTTAGGGAGCTATAATTGATTTTATTTTAAATGGGTTCTCTTAAGTGTTAATGGGATGTTGCACAGATTGATTTTAATATAGCTTTTCAGATTTTATTCTAATTTTTAAATTTGATTGATTATATATAATAAAATATATAAATATAATAGACGTATTCTTCATGAATCTCACCCTATAATTTTTGAAAATTCGTATCCCCGCACTCGAACCGTATCGCTCCCGCACCCGCCCCGCATCTGTGCAACATAGGTAAAATACATTAGGTTGATTATATTTGAACAATAAATAAGTGTGAACTGTATTGAAATTGAAAATTAATTCAAAGAAATCAACAGAAAAACAATGAGTGGTCTAGATGAATGATAATTCAATACTCCCTCCGTCCCATTAATCAAGTCTCCTTGCTTTTGGGCACGGGAATTTAGGAGAGCTAAAGTAGATGTAAAATAGTAAGGACCACATAATTAGTGTATTAGTTAATGTTATTTTATTTCATAATTAGATGCAAAACACACACACAGATCTCTCTTCTCGCCCTTCTCTCTCTTCTCTCTCTTCTTGCCCTTCTCTCTCTTCTCGCCCAAATCTCCTCTCTCTTCTCGCCCTTCTCTCTTGCAAAACACACACACACACAGATCTCTGGCAAAGCGCACCACCATGGGAGAGCAGAGCGCACCACCATGGGAGGAGAGCAGAGTCGAGAAGGGTTCGAGCTTTCCGATTCAAAATATTCCGACGAGGAGAAAGTAGAGGAAATTGAAGGAGAACCGACGACTGGCTACGCTGGTTGGTGGGAGTCGAGGTCGCAGAAGCCCTCCGGCGACTGGAAGTGGATGAGTCGCGGCGGAGAAGAGCCGCGAGTGGACACCTGAACGGTGGGGTGCGAACTGCGAAGGGGTGGGTGGCCTGACCGCCTGAGTCGCGCCGCGTGAACGGCGGCGCCGAATGGAGAATTAAACGAGAGAGGAGCTCCGCCTGAGTTCCAAGAGAGGGCGGCGATTTGAGAGAGCGACGTGGCTGTGCTACAGAGAGAGAGGGCGGCGATTTGAGAGTGAAGAGAAGAGAGAGAGAGTGTGACAAAGAGAGAGATAATAGAGAGAGAAGAGAGAGAGAATTGTTAATTAAGTAACTAATTTTTGCCAAAAAGGGAAATGAGACTTGAATATTGGGACTAGGGCTGGGAATCGGGTCGGGTTCGGGTACCCTACCCGAAAAAATCGGGTACCCGAACCCGAAAATACCCTAAATCTACTACCCGACCCCGACCCCGAATTTGAAATCGGGTACCCTAATACCCGATTTTAAAAAAAAATCGAAATGAGGAAATACAGCAGAAAACCAAGCCATTTCCCCAATTCAAAGCAGCAGCAAATTCTAATGAAGCTAAGCAGCAAATTCAGCCGAAATTCATACAAATCAAGAAATTCATACAAATCATAGAAAATCTGTATTTAAAAAAAAAAAAAAAGAAGAAGAAGAAGAAGAAGAGAAGGCGTAGGCGTTGTCGGAGCTCCACTGGCAAAGCGGGCAACTCGACTGAGTTGTGAGCCACCTATCGACGCACTCGGAGTGGAAGCAATGGCGGCAGCGCGGCAGCACTTTGACCTTGTCATATGCAGCTGGGGGCAGATCCGTGTGGGGGGGACTGGGAGCGCAGATCCGGCGCAGATCCGTGTGGGGGGACTGGGGGGGACTGGGAGCGCAGATCCGGCGCAGATCCCAATGGCGGCAGCGCGGCCGAATATCCCAAGGCATATGCAGCACTCGCCGTCGGACATGGACTCCCGGTGCAGCACGATGGGGATGCTGCTGATGGAGGCAGCGTCCAGCCCCTGTCGCCGGGACAGCGCCGCGTGGGGGGGACTGGGAGTGGGGGCGGCGGCTGCAGGGAGGGGGGGAGGGATTACTTAGGGGTTAGGGCTGGATTTCAAATGGGGACGGAATCTGCCAGATTGGGACTTAAACTTTAATTATATAATTTAAAATTTATTAATTAAAAAATCGGGTAATTCGGGTATACCCGATACCCGATCGGGTATACCCGATACCCGATTTTTTCACACCCTAAATACCCGACCCCAACCCCGACCCCGAATTTTTCGGGTATAGGGTACCCGATACCCGATTTTTTCGGGTCGGGTATCGGGTACCCGATTACCCGATCCCGAAATTCCCACCCCTAATTGGGACGGCCCAAAAAAGAATAGGAGACTTGAATATTGGGACGGAGGGAGTATTAAACTCAAGTACTTTGCAAAAGTTAATTTTTATGTCACTTTCACCAACCATTTGATGTCTCTCTCTCATCATAAGTTGTTCATGACTAAAATTTTAGAATTTTGACTATTGTATGACTAAACTAATAAATCAAAGGAATTATAGCTAAGTTATATTTTTAAAAAAAAAATCACAAATAACAATTACTCCATTTGCTGCCCCACTTCACTTGGCATATTTTCCTTTTGAGCAATAAATTTTCACTACAGTAAATATGATCTCATATATTTTACACTATAATATTATCTTTTTAATAATGGTGTCCAAAAGAATTAGGCCAAATAAATTGGGACGAAGAGAGCACTTTTAGCTACTAGGCAATAAAAATTGAGTAGAAATAAAAAAATGTCCACTTTTATTATGCTGTAATGAAAAAATGATCATTTTTATAAAACTATTGTATTTATACACAAATTAACTAAATTATCTTTAATATCTCAATCAATGTACTTACAAAACAAAAATAGTTTATTATCAGAAAAATAGGTTGCAACCTACTTTACCACCCGACAAGCTACTTTTTCAATTGAAATTTTTAATTTACTACAAGAAAAAGTAGTTTGTCGGTCGAAAAAATAGGTTACCACCGGGGCGGTTACCTCATTAAGTAGGTTTTTACCCGAGTGACAACTTACTTTTTCGACAGCAAGCTATTTTTTCTTACATTAATCGTACTTGTGCTAGAAAAGTGTAAGACTTTACACAAAAAAATAATGTAAAATCATCAATATTTAAGGGCAATTTCGACACTTCACTTTAATTTGAGCATGAAATTAAGTTTTTATAAAAATAAATATTTTCAATTAAAAGTTACTCCCTCCGTCCCATAAATAATGACCTGTTTTCCATCTTTAGGTTGTCCCACAAATAATGGCCTGTTTCCTTTTTAGGTTATAATTAACACTTAATTAAAAAATTTAATTATGCCAACAAAATCTTAATTATTTCAACCCTCCATTCCAATTCCACCGCCTCCCATCTCCCATCTCACTCTACCACCTCCATCTTTCCAATTCCACCATCTCCCATCTCGCCGGTTCCACCCACCGCCGCCGCCCTTCATCGGTTCGCTCGCCTCAACCCTCTGCCGAAGGCGCGACTCGCCGGACTTGTAGCAGTAGCAGCAGCGAAGGCAAAGGCGGCATCGCCTCTTTTCTCTCTACCCGCCTCCACCCTCACCTTCTCCACCTGAACCGCCTTCTCCTCCGCCAGCTTCTCTCCGCTGGTCGCCAGAGTTCGCTCCTCCGCCGCCTTCTTCCACCAACAATCACCGAACCTCTCCTTCAACCACAAAACCCTAGATCCCTCAAACCCAGAAACTCTAGCGCCGCCGCCTTCACCGTTCAGAAACTCTAGCGCCGCTCCACCGCCTCCGCCATCCTCAACCCTCGCTCATCCCCATTGTCTTCTCTTGCGCCGCCTTCACTGAAAATCCCCTCCGCCGGCCAAGCAAACGCTGCACTCTGCATCGAGATCCACGCTCACCTCCACCCTCCTCTTTAATCTTCAGAAATTAGGTTGCTTGACAGAGCAGGGGGGAGAGAGACCATGACGAAAATTAGGGCTACTCCAGTTCGCTCGCCTCCGGATCTGCAGCATCTCCTCCACTTCCGTTGGATCTTCGCCGCCTCTTCCTCCTCCTCCGGCTCTGTGAAAAATCGAAGAACATAGACGAGGTGAAGGGAATCAATTGCTCTGTTGATTTCTGGCTCTGTAAAAATCGAAGATGAATTTCTGGCTCTGTAAAAATCGAAGATGGATTTCTGGAATCAATTGCTCTTGTTGATTTTTTTATTTTTTGATTTGTCTTCTGTGAATCGATCCATTTTTGTTCGGATATGTGCATGGATCCATTGTTATTTGAAATATTTGTAGATGGATCTGGGGGTGGGGAGAGACGACGAGGTGAAGGGAAGGCGGCGGCGCCGCCGGCCTCGCCGGTGATGAGAGCGCCGGCGGCAGCAGCATAATTTTAGATGAAAAGATTTTCTTTTATTAACAATATTTAAAATTAATTAACCATAACATTAAAGGTGTGAGCCATCCAACTTATCTCTTAATACAAGTCTCCTTAATTCCCGTGCCGAAAAGAAACGAGCCATTAATTGTGGGACGGAGGGAGTATAATATTAGCATTTTTCCCATTAAAGACATTTCTACAAGAAGGCCACTCGATATTATTGGACAAAATGCGAAAACCTCTAAATTTAGTAATTATTTTAAGCAAATTGGATCAGTGTAAAATATAATGTCATGTGTACTTATATATCCATCTTACTTCACGTTACTATTAGTGGTGGTGTTGAAAACTTGAAATAGATGTCAAACATTTATTTAAAATAGAAAATAAATAGAAATGGTGGAGAGAGTTAGCAGATTTTGAAGGGAGGAGGTGGGCCATGAGATTAGGGAAGGAGAGGCGCTGGGCGCAGCGGCGGCGGAGTGGTGCTCACTAAAGCAATTAGTGGGGCCAACACTCTTTAATTTTTGTAATTTTTTAAGTGTGATTTCACAAGCCTTTTTTCTTTAAGAACCAAAAAGTAAATGTGTGTATTCGAAGTTCAATTTTTTTTCTTTTTTCCTAAAATTAAATCAAATTAAATTAAATTTATATTTGATTTTATAAAAATCGAATCAAATCAAACTATTGAAATTTTTAGAATAAAAATCAAAAAATTGAAATAGTTCAAAAAAAATCAAAAAAGTCGAAAAAAACGAAAAACCGAAGAAAAAAATAAAATTTAATTGTTTTTAATATCAAGATTATATATATGTACATATTCTAATATCAAAATTATATATCAATTCGTGTGTGTGTATATATATATATATATATATATATATATATAGGGTGCGGTTATAGTGAGAACCACAATTATCGTGAGAACATAAGAACCAAAAAAATTACTGCATCTGCTATACAAACTAATGCATCCGCTATTAAATTTAATGCATCCGAAAAAATAATTTTTTGCTCCCTTCAAGATTCGAACCCAGCATCTGCATTCATCCACTAAGATGATGCATACACCGTAGATCTTGATGATCCAATAGCTTAAAATGGTTCTTCGTTCTTATTTTATTAGTGGTTCTTATTTGAACCTCTCCCTATGTATGTATATATATATATATATATATATATATATACATATTAATATATTATTAAATAAATAATTTTACATTTTAATATTTCGATTTGGATGAATTAGATTATTTTGCTCACCCTATCAAAAGGTGAACTTTCATTCACTCAATAAGGGAAAAATTCACAAAAGACGAAGATGGTAATGAGCCACTGAAAATCGAGACACAATGAATTCTGGTGTTGGAAATTAGTTTTGGACAAAATTTGACGCTGGCCTATTTATTATACTAGCATTTGATTTACTATTCGATAGATGTAAAATGCGAAAATGTGGATGCAAAAATCATAAATGAAAATTCAATATTCATCAAGTACATTATTTTAACCTAGATAATGCATCCTATATGATTATCAATGCATTGTTTTAACCAAGATGTTTAATGCATGAGTGCAAATAGTGAGCAATGTGATACTATAACACCTGGCAATTTTTTGGTAGATAAGAATTGCATTCTAAAGTAATATGCCCTGCAAATGCAAATAGATAACAAATGATAACAAATCATATCCTACCAAAACAATTGAAATTCGAAAAAAAAAAGAAAAAAAAAAAGAACTACTCACTAAAATGGAGTTACTATATTAAAAAATGTCAAGATTTCAATTTGAAATCAATTTCAAATTGATTTTAAAATTGAGTGACAATTTTTTAGTTATGATAAATTTGAAGGTATATTTGTAAATTATATATATATATTTTTTCTTTATCTTCTTGTTTTGTTTTATTTCTTTCTAAAATTGTGAAATTCGATTAATTATAAATATTTAATATGCATGTCAAATCAAATATCACAATAAAAATTTTAATTTGATATATTTTATATAAATATATTTGATTTAAATTTAAAAGTTATATTTATTTAAACAATAAAATTTTAAAAAAATCCCTTGCCTCTCTTATCTTTTTTGAATAAATTTATTTTTTAATTATTTTCATTTTTTAACTTTTTTTTTACCTTTTCATAATATCAATTTTTATTATTGTTAATTCTTCATTATTTTTCACTATTCAGCTCAAATATATTCAATTCAAATTAACCTTTTATTATATTTCTAAATATAATAATTAAATTAGTATCAATTATTATATAAAAATATAAAAAAGTTTATCGTGCGTCCAAATATTAGTTACATTTAAAGGTTGTTAATTGACGTTTGAACATATTTTGTTTCAGAAAAGTTGAATTAAGATGGGCAACTAATTTAGTTCTTATAAAGTTAGGATAATGAGCGTATAAAATCAAGCATGGGCGTCGTTGGCAACTAAAAGCATGTATCACAATTTCAGGTATGTCTGTCTACCTACAAACATAAAAACATACCTACTTTTTTTCTCTTACAAATGAGTCTTTGTCTTCAAAATTGTGCTTCATAGACTGAAGAATAGTGATTCCGAATTGCTTTTGGCTATTCATTGTCCAACTCTACTCCAGAAGGTAGCTCGAATCTGTTTTTCTTTGCTTCGTCAGCTACGACTTCATCTCCAGTTTCCGTTTCCATTTCAGAGTCCTTAACGTAGTCCACCTTGAAGTCGTAATCATCGTGTTCCATTGTACATGATGATGTCTGATTTTCCTTCTTCCGCCTCTTCTTATCTGCTTTTCTCATCTTTGTATTTAGCATGCCTTCCTCACCATACAGCTTTTCATTTTGCTTCACAGTAGCAGATTTCTCCTTTGCACTAGTAACGTTTTCATCTTCTTCTCCAGATTCCATGGGCTCATCATCATCATTGCCTGGTTTTTCCTGCAAATCATCGATTACAATGAGTGAATAATCGCAGAGATAGATAAACATAAAAAAGAGGGCATTTTTTATCAATCCATTCATCATACATCAAGCCAGACGCATGCACTTTCTCGTCAATTAGTCACAGCTACACACTATGGCCTATTTATATGAGATGAGTCGAACTTGAGAGACAAAAACCAACCTCAAGCATCGCCATATCAAAATTCAAAGGGCAATTTGAAGGAACTTCAACAGGATTGAACTCATTCATGGATTTCAAACTGCCTATAATAGTTGATTCGCTGCCATAAACTTCATCTACATTAAACTCCTTCCCAAGTTCAGTGACAATCCTTGCCTTGGAAGGCTCGTCTGCATTCCTCTTGGGAGGCATGGTATAATACGGAATTTTACCTGCACAAGTAAAGAAAAACAAAGTTTAGCCGACTTTTCATTATAGGCTAAAAAATCATTCCAAGATAAGTTTCTCCACAAAAGAAGTTGTCGTCGTTTATTTTTAATATATATCATTGCATTAAAAACAAATAATCATCCATTTGAACTGCATAGTAAAATGAGAGAAAAGGTGAATATGAAATATATGTTTGATAATAAAAGGTACGTGAAGTTTTATCTTAAAAAACTGACATTCACAACATAGTTCTGTTCTCAACCAGAAAGAAAATAATTTTATCTGAATAATTAATTAATACTTTTGCATGTGATTAGTTCTCTAATAAATGAGAAGCCCTTCGTTAATTTGTTGCATAATTCTTTGTTAAAATCCCATAAACATTTTCCCATTCTCTTTTCACCTCCATACCTTATCAACCACAACTGCAGTATTGTCATCATATCATATTATCGTACAGATGGGAGGCACACAACATGTCAAAGAAGCAATCTATAATATTTTTTCATTTTCTGTCGCATTGATCCTATCAAAGAACTTACAGTTAAAGCATTCATGGATTTTAAAGTTTTTTTAATCACACGCACGTCCCATTGCTTAACTTCTAATATCTCTCTCTGAATACAGTCATGGAAGTACCACATCTTTTTATTTTTTCAATTTAAGTGGTTGAAGGAAGGCTTGTACCTTCATTCCAGTCGTGTAAAATGATCCTTGCAGTCGCATCAACATCTACAACACCACCCTTTTTGAGCTTTCCCCTGACTGTAGCAACCTTCTGAAGGAAGTCATCAACAGAATCAAAACTCGGGACCTTGTAAAGAGTTACCAATACTTTCTCTGGACATAGCTTGAGGATTTCCTTAACTGCACATTGAACAGCTAAATTGTTACCAACAAGCCATGTCATACAGCATGAAATAAGAGACCACCAGAATAAAAAGTGGACCTACCAGGACCAATTGGATCATCCAATTTTTCAATTCTTTTGCAATTTCGAAGAGCAATCGATGCATCATTTGCTGCAGATTTAAGCATCACAACACCAGGGCAGTCCAATAATTTAACATTTTTATCCAGATGGACCTCTTGCATAGATCTTGTCAACCCAGGAGTAGCTCCAACATTGACAACATGAGATCTTTTCAAGCTATTAATTATACTACTTTTACCAACATTAGGGAGCCCTATAATCCCCACGGTAATAGATTTCTTGATCTGCATCCAAACAAGTAATAACAGAAAAAGTGGTTAACATCGGATCACATGTCAGCAAAAAGAAGTAATACTAATACATACATGTGTAACAAAACAGTAGGCCGATGATTCACATAACTAACAATGCCAGCTTATTAATTAAATCGGACCAATACGTACAGTCGTGACTTCTTGAGTAGTTTTTCAGCAAGTTAATAAGAGTTTCAGCTCCTAGACAGTCACTTGTTTGCAGAAGATTCTTCGTCTTTCCAGCCTTTGGAGCTGATTTCCACCCAAGATTTGACTTCTGTTCTTGGGTGCTGCACTTAAAGGCAACAGCAGGTAACTCCTCCCTGAGATACTTGAGCCACTTTTCCGCAGCCTCCCGTGGAACAAGATCTGTATCATATAGAAGCACAGTTGTTAAGGTTGCATATTTAACACTATTTCTACAAACTTCTATTAAAAGGGAAAAGGAAAAAAAAAAATTCATGTAAGTCCAAAAAAACCCAAACAACATCCAATTAATAAACTGAAAAAGGTTCATAATTGACACATGTCGGTAAAAAGTTCACAACTGACATAATGCACAAAATTTAATACATTCCAACTACTTACTGCTGCGATAGAAAAGAAAAAGGATTAGCATTCTAGCTACCATATTACAACTGAAACCACAAATGAAGCATACCTATTTTATTTAGGAGGAGAACAAGACGCTTATCAGGCCCTGCACTCAACACCATCTTTTCCATGTCGACACATCGAGTACCAAGGGGATCACGGGCATCAAGAACCTCCAATATGACATCAGAAGCCTCAATGACTTTCACTAACTCCTTGTAAAAAGCCTTCTCGGAATTATCTGCAATAAAGTTCAAAAGGGAAGAAGGTTCGTTACTGAACATAAAGGCAGAAGGTTTATAGAGAAAAAACTCCCAATCTCAAAACACGATCAAACCAAAAAAGGTCTTCAACGTACCTACTTTCCTAGTAACATTAGTGGGATTCTCATTAATCCCCTCCTCTCCTCCTTTAATTTCTTCATCATCCAAAAGCCCCAATTTTCTCTTCTGTGCCTACACAATCACGAAATCAACAATACAAACAAATTAAACAACAAGATAGCTACCAACAGCAGCTCAACATGAAAATCCAAACACAAAGCCAGTTAACTACACATATCGCACATAGAAGCTATAATTAGCCTATATATACAGAGAAAACCATATTCATATAGCAAAAACTAAACATAACAAAAATTAAGTAGCTGACATCGGCATTCGAGTTAAGCTAATTCATAGATTAAACGAAATAAAAGGAAAATGAAGAAGAATATCGCATACCCTCTCCTTTCGAGCGGCTTTCTTTGCCTCGAGCTCCTCAATTGCGCGTTGGCGGCGGACCTCAAGGGCTTTGAGCTCCTGCTCCTTGAAAGGCCAATCGTTGGGGATGCCGGGATCCTTTTCGACTTTGGGCTTTTTGTCGATCCCTAATTTCTTGGCCTCTTTGGCTTTCTTCTTCTGGTGCTCCTTCACCTTCCGTATAATCTTGTACTTCTTCCTCAGCGGCACCCTCTTGCTCTTGCTCTCTGTTGGCCGAATTCATTCAATCAATCAAATATGACGATAAAGCAGTGGCGAATTGATTTGTACTTACTTTTGCTCTTCTTCACCATGTTGGCGTTCCGACTGACGACTAGGCGGAAGAGAGGGGCTTGAAGTCGACGGTCAGGCAATCGGCAGAATAAAAGGCGGGATACCAGTTTCGACTTCTAGGGTTACCAAAATCGACTTCAAAATATTCAAAATTGTTTTTAAAAACGTTTAAATAAAAATGATTTAGAAAGGCAAAGGCGAATTTAAAAACTTGAAGGAATTAAAAAATAAAAAGGTTCCGTTGCCGGGACTTGAACCCGGGTCTCTCGGGTGAGAGCCGAGTATCCTAACCAACTAGACTACAACGGAGACATGTTATTATTGTTAGTTACGATTTTATACATTTAATTGAGGTAAAAAGGGTCAAATACTTACCCCAAGTTACCATTTAAGGTCAAATAACTATTTTGGGCATAAATTTTAGGGTTAATTGCCGTAATGTCACGACCGGACCTAATTAAGGATAATTAAGCCGGAAAAACCGTGACTAAGGGAGGGAAGTTAGAAGCGGGGATAGAAAGGGAGTGAACAAATAATAGGGATCGAACTCAATCATTGTTAGAAGGGGAAACTCATAATATAACTTATGTTTAGCCACAAAGATTCAATTAACTAGTAAGTTCGGATAAATCCGACTTAATTCAAAAGACTTATTACTTAAGAATACGCAGCGGAATAACATAATCTGATTACATGTATGAAGACATGTATCCAAGAGTTCATTCATTTAACTTTTGACAAAAGCTCCGCTCTTCACTTCATCTTCATCAGCCACTGCTCAACCTACACATTTAGAAATATATGCAGGGCTGAGTACGAGAGTACTCAGTGGGCACGTATGCCTAATTATAAAAATACATGCTTCAAAACTGTAAATTGTCATGCCATCATAAACAGTACAGCAAGGGAGTTTTAGCTAAATAGGCCCAAGCTTACTAAGTTCATTTGTGATTCTTAAAGTTCCTCTACAGACTAAGTTCTCTTGTAATCTATCATATCTGGAACTTGTGCCGGAGAGGTGGCCACCTCTCACGGACACTTGACCGGCCAACCCGCTAGATGACTCACGGTCACTGGTGTACACTAGTCCTAGCAGGATAGCTATCAACTGCTCAGGACCCGAATTCGATTACATCATTGGCAAAGCCAAAGCAGATAGATATCATACTAAAATTGAAACATTTATGGCAAGACAACAGTCGAAATAATTTTCATATCAAAGATTATGCAACGAAATAACTTGTTCAAATATAACATTAAGCTCGTTTGATATATATATGAAAGTAAACCCACCTGATAAGCAAACCTTTGCTATAGCTTAGTTACTCCTGAATAGCTTTTACTCTCGCGCCTGACCTTTATTGCGAGAATATAATATAAGACTTTAACTCGATGATAATTCTCAAATGAATGAGAATGTATAAAATAACTATGCATGACTTCTTATGTATGATTCTTTATTCCGACTTATTACTCCGGGAAATTTTACTATTAATCCTAACTCTCGGATTAAATAAATTAAATAACTTAAATGAGACTCGTCGCATGAGGTCGGATAATAACTATAATGAATCCGCTTATCTAGAGTGTTCTTATCCCACTTGATAATTATAATAGATCTCGCTCTGTAATCGATTAAAAGGAAATAGCTCAATCGAATTAATCGCTTAATAATTACGTAATACGAAATCTGTAATTAAAACTATCTGAGTCCAATTAATCGATTATTAAGGACTGATCATGAATCGGGCTTATATAAATAATCCAATAATTAAAAGGCCCAAACATAAGGTAGCCATATAATTAAATACGTAGAAGTGGGCCTTAATTAAAAGTCATGACAGCCCATCAACTAAATAATAAGCTCAAATATGTAATAACTACCAGCCCAAACTATTAAATAACTCTGGGCCCAAATGAAATAAATAAGCAGCCCGAAGGAAGAATAAAATGAAATAGCCCAAGTAAAATAGATGAGGCCCAATAGAAATAAATTAGGGGAGGCCCAAAGGAAAAATAATACAAGGCCCAAAAATTGGCCCAACTCCCATACTCCCACAAAATCGGCCTCTCTCTCTTCTCCAATCACGCTCAGCACTCTCCTCTCAATTCTCCAAATCTCAATCTGCCGAGGCTTCCGCCGCCGCGACTCCGGCGCGGCCGCACCTGGCCGAGGGCGGCGCCTCTCGTCCATCTCACTCTCTCCTCTCGAAACTCCTCTTTCTCAAAAAAAATCAGAACGCCTCTCTCTCCCTTTCTCTCTCTCGCTCCGTCTCCAGCCGGTTCCGCCGCGAACGGCTCCGGCAAGACCGTGCCGGCCGAGCTTCTGCTGCTGTATCTCAGATTTAGGAAGGCCACCCAAAAATTTGGGACCTAATTCTCCCAAATCGGAAATCACCGCCGCCGCCCCTGAACTTTCGATGAGCCGCGGTCGTTCCTTCTCCCAAATCGGCGACGCCGGTGTAGAGCCTGAGCCCGGCGCCATTCCTCACCTCTTCTCCCTTCTGGAAGCTCCGGGAACACGCACACACACACCCGAGGCAGAGGTCGAGCTCTGGTCCTCAGCCCACTCTCAATCTTGCCGCAGCCGTTGCGTTTCTCGCCGCCTCCGTCGATTCCCCGAGGTCTGACGCCACGCTGCTGCTGGATTCGGGCGAAGGGTACTCCGCCGCTGCTGAAATCCAGAATCGGCGAGAGCCATCGCCGAGGTCGGGAGTCGTCTGCCTTTCACCGCTCGACGCCGCCGACGTTGCTGTCCCCGCGAGTTGCCGCCCACTCGACGTCCTTCGGTCCGAACAAACAGGGCAGTAGCCCCGCCTTCTCTAAAAGCTGAGTTCTCGTCTCCCTCTATTTTCTATTAGTCCTTAATTCTAGTGATGTTATCCCTTAGAGAACATGTAACTTTGCTAAGTTTAACATGCTTATGGTCATTTATTAATCGAAACTAGCCATGTTTTGAAATGAATGCGAACTGGATTGAATACTTGGGATAGTGAAATACCTTGGATATGTTCAAACTGTTGGGTGGCTGCTGTGTTGCTATTGATTCTCGTGGAGACAAACTGAAATAGAATTATGCATTGTTTTTCTTAACAAATGAAGGTGGAATCATGGAAGCAGGTGGAGGAGATTTAAGTCAGGGCTTACCTCATTTGAAGTCTTGCAGCAGCAATGGATTCTCCCGTTTCTCTCTCAAAAGTCCTTAGTGTGGAATGGGAGAGAATGAAGTGAGATTGCTGGCTGGAGGTTTAAGACTAAGAGGGAATGGTTGTTGGCTGAACACTGGAGCACTCTACGGAGATGGTACAGAGGTAGGGTGGCTGTAGGTGTTGAAAATAAGAATCAATAGTCAAAAGTATTAAAATCAATTCAAAGATTAGATCTTTGAATTGAATATAAGAGTGTGTATTTTGATTTTAAGAAGATTTTGTAAGACTTTTTATCCATCCTTATATTATATAAGGATGCATTGTAATCAAGGAAAAGTAAGCAATACAACAACAATAATCTTGCTTCTCTTTATTCTCTGCATTATGATAATAACATGTTTTATCAGTAGGGTGGTTGAAAGACCCCTTACTGCTCCAGCCGCAAACGCCGCAAGCTACTACAGGGGAAAGGATGGGACATGAGTGTTATCAGAACTACTGTTGTTGCAGCTATTTTATTCTATGTGCACACACGCACCTTTCTCTTTCCTTTCCCCTTTTTCTTTTCTTTATTGCTGCGTGTACTAGCTATATGGTAGGAGTAAAGTGAAGAAAATCCTTCAGTCTTCGATAAATCTATATCTTGTATATCAATAATACTAATCTCGAGTTTTGCTAATAAAATTGCGTGTTTGCAATCAAACATTGATTATTCCCATTAATCACGTATCTTGAATATCGATATCTAATTTCTTGCCTGCTAATTCTACATCAAATCCGTAAATTCAATTCGCTTCACATGTCGTCTAATATCTAAATTAAATCTGTAGATTTAATTAGATTAATAAGTCGGAATAAATCTACGACTCAAGTAACAATAATAGATAGAAATAATATGCTATAGCATATAAAATTAATAACCTGACTTTGCTAAGTCAGTTATCATTCTAGAAAATAAATCATTGTCTATTCAATGAATAATTCACGATCATTTCATGTGGAAATATCTAATTCAGAATCTCAGCTGGATTAACATTACTGGAGGATGCAATAATTAAATATCGCATTTACTAATCTTAATCATAAATAAAAGAGCGGGCTACTACATACTACCCCTCTTAAAAAAAATTTCGTCCCGAAATTTGCATATCATCGCAAAAGTTCTGGGTATTTTCTCTCGTCTTGCTTTCAAGTTCTCGCGTAGCTCTTTTTTTTTTTTTTTTTTTTTTGTTCATATAATGACTCATAAGGTGCCATATTAATGATCGCCTGATAACTATTATTGGCAAACTCAATCAATGAATGAATGCACTAATTCTCAACTTCCACCTCTGTCTATTACTACTACTCTTAACATGTTTTCAAAAATCTGAATTGTTCTCTCAAACTATCGATCTGTTTGAGGGTGGAAGGTAGCATTGAAATTAAACCTTGTGCCCAATTCCTTCTGTAAGTTCATCTATAGTCTGGGTGTGAACTTTGAATCCCGGTCTGAAGTGATTGACATGGGCACGCCGTGCAATGCACAATTTCTCGAATATACAGATGGGCTAGCTTGTTCGATCTGTAACTAATCGGTATTGTTATAAAACGAGCGCATTTCGTGAGTCGCTCCACTATTACGCAAATGGCGGTGTTTCCTCTTTTCGACTTGTAAACTAGTTACAAAATCCATTTTTATGTGCTCCCATTTTCATTTTGAAATGTTCAATTGTTGTAGCTTCCACATGGTCTTTAGTGCAAAGCTTCGCTTGTTGGCATGCTAGGCATCCCTCAACAAATGAAGCTATATCTTTCTTCGAACCTTTTCACCAAAAATTTTCTCTAAGTCCTGATACATTTTGTGCTTTCCGGGTGGGCAGTATACGGCGGGTCATGAGCCTTACTCATTATCTCATCTTTGAGTTTGTCATCATGGGGGATATACAATCTTTCATGAACATTAACGCATTATCCACGTCTCATGGTACGTCTAGGCTTGCCTGATCTTATTGCTAAACGTATTTTCTCCAAGGTCTCATTCCTTCTTTACGCATTATCAGCTTTCCTATAAAGTTGGGTGTTATTACCATCGTGGCAATAATCCCTTCTACAGATTCTAGTGGTTGAACCACTTCTAAATTCATTCTACTAAAATCTTTCATGGGTTCCTCTTTCTGAGTGAGGGGAGATCTCAACTTAAGTTGAGTCTTACGACTCAAGGAGTCGTCTACCTTGTTAGTTTTGCCTGGGTGGTAGTTAATACTACAGTCGCGGTCCTGCGCTAGTTCGAGCCATTTTACTGTCTCATGTTAAGATCTTCTTGCTCGAAAAAAAAAAAAAAATCTCGAAAAAGTAATTCAAACTTTTATGGTCTTTACTGCAGTTAATTCTAGTTTATGAGTTGGCTAGTTCAATTCATGTGGTTAATGCTATCGTGATGCGTATGTTGTCACTCTTCCTTCTTGCGTTAACATGCAACTAAGTACTCTCCTTGGACACGTCTGTATAAATCATATATTCTTTGTCAGCTGTTGGAACAGCTATGGTTAACTTCTCCTTGAGCTTCTTGAAATTTTTTTCTCACATACTTCTGTCCAATGAAATTTAATTCCCTTCCTGAGTAATTGGGTCATTGGTCTTGCTATTTGGAAAATCCTTCTATGAATCTCTTATAGCAACCTGCTAATTCCAAGAAACTTTTGATCTCATTGAGGTTAGTAGGCGATCTCCACTCATGTACAACTTGTACTTCCTCAGGGTGCACTTTGATCCTTTCTAATGAGATAATAGGTCCCGGAAACGTGACTTTGTTGAGCCAAAAATCGCACTTGCAGAACTTAGCATAAAGATGCTTTGTTTTCAATGTTTTTAGGACTATCCTCAGGTGTTTCTCATGGTCCTTCTCGTTCCTCGAGTAGATCAATACATCATCTACGAAAACTAAGACAACTTGCCTAAGTATGGATGGAACACTCGGTTCATGAGGTCCACGAACATGGCTGGTGCATTGGTCAATCCAAATGACACCACTACGAACTCATAGTGTCTATATCTGGTTCGGAAGACCATCTTGGGTACATCTTCTTATCAAATTTATAGTTGATGGTACCTAGACCTTAAATCTAGCTTTGAGGACACACTATCTCCTCTGAGCTGCTTGAAGAAGTCGTTTATCCTCGATAGAGGATACTTGTCCTTGAGTGTCACCTTGTTCAACTCTCCATAAGTTGATGTATATCCTCGGTAGAGGATACACATTCTCAATGTGCCATCTTTATTCTTTATAAAAGAACGGGTGCACCCCGGTGAAATCTCTAGGAAACATTTGGAAATTCACGTACGATTGTCACGTCTCTTATACTTTTCTCGATTTCTGGTTTTCTGTGCAACTACACAAGGTAGGTTGGACACCCTTTTCTCATCATCTTTGTTGCTTGAGGGGCGGAGATGATCGTCTTTCTCCTACCTATGCTGATCCCATGAAAACGTGTCGGTTCCTTCCCCGGGGTCAAAAAGAAATTTGACTTTCATTGCAAATGATGGTGGCATAGTTCTCGACTAGCCATTCCATTCCTAAAATTGTGTATATGTCTCGTATCGGCATAACATACGAGTTGTTCACTACAACTTTGAAAAATTTTATGCTCAACTCTAAATTCAATCACACATGTGCTATTATTGTTGTTGTTGTTGCCGTTGGCATGGTTACTCCTCTTGGTATGGTTGGGCAAAGCTTGGATTGCTCAAATGCGGAGTTTGAACAGGCGAATTTAGCCTGAGACCTGCCCTTTGTTGCTTATTCGGGTAACGATTTGCATAATGCTCATTCCAGTTGCTGTGCTACAACTTTCATTACCAGTCCTGGAGAGTTTCTCATGGTTCTTGTTACACTTTGGGCAGGGTAGAGTCCCATACTCGTTATCCCCCATCTGTTTAGATGTGTCATAGTCACGTTGTTGGGATGTCTGCCCCTGCCATGGCCTTTTTCTTAGCTTGGCCAGGGTTACTATATCCCATTTTTTTTTTTTTTTTTTTTTTTTAAAAAAAAAAATTTTGAGCCTGAGTCTGTGGAGGTGCAGACGTAGGCGCAGTTGCTGGTTTCTCTCCCAGCATAGCTGCCTCAATGCCTAACGCTTTGCTAAGCGACTCAACGTAAGATGATCCACCATGGCTTGCCAAAGCCATTCTAATCTCATGCCTCAGTCCGACGCCGAATTCTTTTAACCATCTTTTCATATGTGTCTACTTGCTCGAGCGCATATCTTGACATATCACATAACATCATGTCGTATGGAGTAATTGTTGTTCTTCCCTACTTAGGATTGTAAAATTCCATTTCTTTCTTTTTGCAATAGCTTTTGGTTGTATACTTGTCATATATTTCCATCTTAAACTATTCCCACGTCAAATTCCCTAATTGTTCAGTTGTCATTGTCTTCCTCCTTGCTTCCTACCATAAGTCAGCTGAAAGAATACGCAAGTAAGACGTTTATGATCTGTGCAGCGCAAGAATTTGAAGATGCGCTCACTAGCTTGTACCCAAGTCTCAACCTTCGTTGGATCTCCTATCATATCGAAGACATGTGGGTTTTCTCATCAAAATAATTCTTCTATTCTACGTTTTTGCTGTATGGTTGGTGGCACTATATTGTTCTAGCCATGGTACTGGGCCTCTTTCATTATCTCGCGGAATTCGTCCTCCTCTTCTCGAACGCCCTTATTTTGGTGGCATACTGATGAGTTGACATATAGTCATTAATACATACCTATGCATATCATCGCTTCTGTAAACCGTTTCTTGATTCTCAAATCTTGCTCGCACTCTTCCTTGTATAAGCATATAAGTAAAATGTGGCGGAAGTGACTTGCCGCAAAAGACCGATAAGGTCGCTAAATAGACATAAGAAAATTCCTTCGATGAGAACTTTTGCATCAACATCTGGATCTGGATATACTGATCCATTCAAGTACTACTCATGATGAACTGGTTGTCTAACAATGCCATCACCAACGAATTTGGTCACGGAGCCAATCTTTCCGTACTAATACTAGTCAAACATAACTAAGCCAACATAGGGCATACCAAAGCATCAGAACAATCATTGTTTTCTAAAAATAATAACGTTTACCAAATCCGTAAGGGATGGTCTAGTTGCATCACGTGATTGACCCTTGGGTCGAGGCATACGTGTCTGATGGATTTAATCTGGTGAATACTTGTTTGTCTTTAGGTCACCGAAAATCTACTAACAACTAATAAACCACAATGATTAAAGTCACAAATGGCAATTATGCAAAGTGAATCAACAATTTTGTCAAATGATTGAAAATGAATGACCTCAGGGTAGAAATGAATTGACTAGGAGGTCGGAACGAAATGACCTAATAATCGAAACCCGTTTGGCTTTTCAGATGAAAGTTTAAATATATATAGGTTTAGAGACCCATATATGACGACTACTGAGATTTTAGTCATGTGGACTGGCCAGGTCCAACACAATTACTTCTCAGTCACACGGAATTACTTTTCCGAACTTGGTAACTCTTTGTTTATTGGGCTACAAAAGGTACTTCTGGTCTGAGATCTCCACTTTTTTTTTTTTTTTTTTTTTCACATCTAAAATTTATCCTTGAGAATATGCTGAAGCTTCCCAAGCTTGGGGTCTTCCTCCTAAAATCAACACTTTTTCTTAAAATCTTTTTTTTTACACGAAACAAGACCATTCAAACACATTCGACCTTATTCAATATTCATCCTTTGAACGATCCTAATGTCGTACTTCTTGCATCTAGCGTTCATTCTCATAATGCTTGTAATACATTTATGTAATTCGAAGCACTCTCTCACGCCTTTACAGGAAATAGATTTTACATCTCTGAGCATCTTTACAAAGTCTGTGTCACCACACAATACTAAATCATGGAACAACTTTAGTTATTACTTTCATTCTGATTACTAGACTGGATGTTCCACTCGAGACATTCTAGCCGGGGAAATGTCTCTGATCAGCTAAGGTATGTAAACTTAACTTGAGTATACCCTTAGGGTCTCATTAGAATCTCAATATATTGACTTTAGCATCGAACCATTGTTGATACTTTTAACTCTTGTTAAACTCTAAAATATTTTCGGGAACTCCTCTCGTCTTACGCACTTGTATAGATTTCTCTGGTCGATCATAATGGTCAGTAACTTCTAGTTACCCATGTCACATCTCGTCCTTCCGGTTCGTAGTAGGCGATCATAATCAATAGGGGTTCTAAATCATGCTCATGTGTAATGTAAAAAGGTTCCGAATATCTGAAATTATAAGGTGACAGTTCTAATTGCAACACTATAACATCATTACACTAAGCTTTATGACTCTATGTGAGTCTAATTCTATAGTTCAATCATAAATCATGAAGGTTCTCTTCACGCCATAACTGGTGATAATTGAGGGGTTTGAAATGAGGCTTAGCTCATTACGCAACTGCTAGCTACTCATCACTATGAGCAATGTCTCAAGTAAGTTCTTGTCGGGTCAAGCAATAGTTGGTTCGGTATGTTATCACGGGCGAATAGTCTGAATAAGGAACTATGCCCGTATCACAGACTCATGTGTGACACTCTTCTTTTCGTCTCATTGCATTTTTCTCATTGAATTCTCGTGTCTCTTCAAGTGACATTTGATGTTCTTCCTCTTGCTTAGCTCTTCACTATGGCTATAGTGAAAGATAACTGAATTTCTACCTTCTACTGTTCTTTCGTAACAGTGATCATGCATTCTTAATATTTCTAAGTTTATTGAGATATCTAATCAATCAATAAGACATAAAACTTAAATATAAGCATCTATACATTCGCATGAAACGTGAACTTTTCAACGTTTGATAAAAAAAAATCATTACCTCTTTCTTTCTTGTTGAGCGTGACGATGTGATGAAGTGATGAGCTTTTGTTGACTGACTCTTTTATACTAATATCAAATTTAGGACTAATTGGGTAACTCTTGGATTCAGAGCAAACGAACTGCTCTGATACCATTCTGTCACGACCGGACCTAATTAAGGATAATTAAGCCGGAAAAACCGTGACTAAGGGAGGGAAGTTAGAAGCGGGGATAGAAAGGGAGTGAACAAATAATAGGGATCGAACTCAATCATTGTTAGAAGGGGAAACTCATAATATAACTTATGTTTAGCCACAAAGATTCAATTAACTAGTAAGTTCGGATAAATCCGACTTAATTCAAAAGACTTATTACTTAAGAATACGCAGCGGAATAACATAATCTGATTACATGTATGAAGACATGTATCCAAGAGTTCATTCATTTAACTTTTGACAAAAGCTCCGCTCTTCACTTCATCTTCATCAGCCACTGCTCAACCTACACATTTAGAAATATATGCAGGGCTGAGTACGAGAGTACTCAGTGGGCACGTATGCCTAATTATAAAAATACATGCTTCAAAACTGTAAATTGTCATGCCATCATAAACAGTACAGCAAGGGAGTTTTAGCTAAATAGGCCCAAGCTTACTAAGTTCATTTGTGATTCTTAAAGTTCCTCTGCAGACTAAGTTCTCTTGTAATCTATCATATCTGGAACTTGTGCCGGAGAGGTGGCCACCTCTCACGGACACTTGACCGGCCAACCCGCTAGATGACTCACGGTCACTGGTGTACACTAGTCCTAGCAGGATAGCTATCAACTGCTCAGGACCCGAATTCGATTACATCATTGGCAAAGCCAAAGCAGATAGATATCATACTAAAATTGAAACATTTATGGCAAGACAACAGTCGAAATAATTTTCATATCAAAGATTATGCAACGAAATAACTTGTTCAAATATAACATTAAGCTCGTTTGATATATATATGAAAGTAAACCCACCTGATAAGCAAACCTTTGCTATAGCTTAGTTACTCCTGAATAGCTTTTACTCTCGCGCCTGACCTTTATTGCGAGAATATAATATAAGACTTTAACTCGATGATAATTCTCAAATGAATGAGAATGTATAAAATAACTATGCATGACTTCTTATGTATGATTCTTTATTCCGACTTATTACTCCGGGAAATTTTACTATTAATCCTAACTCTCGGATTAAATAAATTAAATAACTTAAATGAGACTCGTCGCATGAGGTCGGATAATAACTATAATGAATCCGCTTATCTAGAGTGTTCTTATCCCACTTGATAATTATAATAGATCTCGCTCTGTAATCGATTAAAAGGAAATAGCTCAATCGAATTAATCGCTTAATAATTACGTAATACGAAATCTGTAATTAAAACTATCTGAGTCCAATTAATCGATTATTAAGGACTGATCATGAATCGGGCTTATATAAATAATCCAATAATTAAAAGGCCCAAACATAAGGTAGCCATATAATTAAATACGTAGAAGTGGGCCTTAATTAAAAGTCATGACAGCCCATCAACTAAATAATAAGCTCAAATATGTAATAACTACCAGCCCAAACTATTAAATAACTCTGGGCCCAAATGAAATAAATAAGCAGCCCGAAGGAAGAATAAAATGAAATAGCCCAAGTAAAATAGATGAGGCCCAATAGAAATAAATTAGGGGAGGCCCAAAGGAAAAATAATACAAGGCCCAAAAATTGGCCCAACTCCCATACTCCCACAAAATCGGCCTCTCTCTCTTCTCCAATCACGCTCAGCACTCTCCTCTCAATTCTCCAAATCTCAATCTGCCGAGGCTTCCGCCGCCGCGACTCCGGCGCGGCCGCACCTGGCCGAGGGCGGCGCCTCTCGTCCATCTCACTCTCTCCTCTCGAAACTCCTCTTTCTCAAAAAAAATCAGAACGCCTCTCTCTCCCTTTCTCTCTCTCTCGCTCCGTCTCCAGCCGGTTCCGCCGCGAACGGCTCCGGCAAGACCGTGCCGGCCGAGCTTCTGCTGCTGTATCTCAGATTTAGGAAGGCCACCCAAAAATTTGGGACCTAATTCTCCCAAATCGGAAATCACCGCCGCCGCCCCTGAACTTTCGATGAGCCGCGGTCGTTCCTTCTCCCAAATCGGCGACGCCGGTGTAGAGCCTGAGCCCGGCGCCATTCCTCACCTCTTCTCCCTTCTGGAAGCTCCGGGAACACGCACACACACACCCGAGGCAGAGGTCGAGCTCTGGTCCTCAGCCCACTCTCAATCTTGCCGCAGCCGTTGCGTTTCTCGCCGCCTCCGTCGATTCCCCGAGGTCTGACGCCACGCTGCTGCTGGATTCGGGCGAAGGGTACTCCGCCGCTGCTGAAATCCAGAATCGGCGAGAGCCATCGCCGAGGTCGGGAGTCGTCTGCCTTTCACCGCTCGACGCCGCCGACGTTGCTGTCCCCGCGAGTTGCCGCCCACTCGACGTCCTTCGGTCCGAACAAACAGGGCAGTAGCCCCGCCTTCTCTAAAAGCTGAGTTCTCGTCTCCCTCTATTTTCTATTAGTCCTTAATTCTAGTGATGTTATCCCTTAGAGAACATGTAACTTTGCTAAGTTTAACATGCTTATGGTCATTTATTAATCGAAACTAGCCATGTTTTGAAATGAATGCGAACTGGATTGAATACTTGGGATAGTGAAATACCTTGGATATGTTCAAACTGTTGGGTGGCTGCTGTGTTGCTATTGATTCTCGTGGAGACAAACTGAAATAGAATTATGCATTGTTTTTCTTAACAAATGAAGGTGGAATCATGGAAGCAGGTGGAGGAGATTTAAGTCAGGGCTTACCTCATTTGAAGTCTTGCAGCAGCAATGGATTCTCCCGTTTCTCTCTCAAAAGTCCTTAGTGTGGAATGGGAGAGAATGAAGTGAGATTGCTGGCTGGAGGTTTAAGACTAAGAGGGAATGGTTGTTGGCTGAACACTGGAGCACTCTACGGAGATGGTACAGAGGTAGGGTGGCTGTAGGTGTTGAAAATAAGAATCAATAGTCAAAAGTATTAAAATCAATTCAAAGATTAGATCTTTGAATTGAATATAAGAGTGTGTATTTTGATTTTAAGAAGATTTTGTAAGACTTTTTATCCATCCTTATATTATATAAGGATGCATTGTAATCAAGGAAAAGTAAGCAATACAACAACAATAATCTTGCTTCTCTTTATTCTCTGCATTATGATAATAACATGTTTTATCAGTAGGGTGGTTGAAAGACCCCTTACTGCTCCAGCCGCAAACGCCGCAAGCTACTACAGGGGAAAGGATGGGACATGAGTGTTATCAGAACTACTGTTGTTGCAGCTATTTTATTCTATGTGCACACACGCACCTTTCTCTTTCCTTTCCCCTTTTTCTTTTCTTTATTGCTGCGTGTACTAGCTATATGGTAGGAGTAAAGTGAAGAAAATCCTTCAGTCTTCGATAAATCTATATCTTGTATATCAATAATACTAATCTCGAGTTTTGCTAATAAAATTGCGTGTTTGCAATCAAACATTGATTATTCCCATTAATCACGTATCTTGAATATCGATATCTAATTTCTTGCCTGCTAATTCTACATCAAATCCGTAAATTCAATTCGCTTCACATGTCGTCTAATATCTAAATTAAATCTGTAGATTTAATTAGATTAATAAGTCGGAATAAATCTACGACTCAAGTAACAATAATAGATAGAAATAATATGCTATAGCATATAAAATTAATAACCTGACTTTGCTAAGTCAGTTATCATTCTAGAAAATAAATCATTGTCTATTCAATGAATAATTCACGATCATTTCATGTGGAAATATCTAATTCAGAATCTCAGCTGGATTAACATTACTGGAGGATGCAATAATTAAATATCGCATTTACTAATCTTAATCATAAATAAAAGAGCGGGCTACTACACGTAAAATTCAAAAGTTTTTAAAGATTTCGCGATATTCTCACCGACTTCAAAATCGGCGTATGAATACACGAATTGAGAATCCGTTCTTAATGTTCCCAAAATTAAAAAAAAAGGGTAATAGCCGCTAAATCCTATAACTATTTTCGTTTTCGCGTTTTGCATTTTTTAAAAAAAATCTGCCTCAGTATATCACAACTAATGAAGGAGTCGCGATTTGCATCCGGCGATGTTTTTCGGCAACATAAATTAATCTACGTGGCATTTTATTTGCTGACAAGGGTGATTATCATCTACATGGCAATTAGTTTTTTTTTAATGACGTGTAGTGAAACGACGTCGTTTCCTATTGCACAAAACGACGTCGTTTCACGTGTTGGTAAAATTAATCGATAATTAGGGTTAAACAGAGGTGAAAAGTCTTTCACTTTCACCATTTCTTCGTCTGGCCCCCCCTCTTTCAATCCATTGACTTCTACTGTTCTTGGCCCTACCATTTCTTCCAAGAGTTGTCGCATTCGCAGGAGTTGGTGCTTTTAATGGCACCTCGGTGGTAGGTCTTCTTGCTTTGTTTAATATTTCTTGTGTTCTTTAATATGTGTTGTCTGTGCATGTGTTATTCCATAGGGTCTTGTGTATGTATAGTATAGTATATTGTAGGTGGTAGGACCTCTTGTTGTGTTTTTATCATTTCTGAAGTGTTGGGTAGTGTTAGACATTAGTTTATTGTTGGTGTCAGTTCTTAATATAATTTTCTTTTGTTTTTTAGTAGTACCAAATTCGCCATTAACATTAGTTGGGGTGGTAGGTTTGTGACAAAATCGAATGGAAGGTATCTATATTGTAGAGGGACCTTCAATATTAGAACGCCATTAGATTCAGATAGGTTTGGCTATTTCGACTTAGAGCATGAAATTAAGTGTTTAGGGATACATAAATGGAGTAGACTAACTTATAGAATCCCAGAAACTGATGTTTATATGGATATAAATGGAGATAGGGAAGTGATGGCAATGTTAGATATGTTGCATCACAAAATGAGGGTGATAGCTATTTATGTGGAAGGGGCTTTGACATTAGATCAACTTACAGAAGTTGATGTCTTTGGTAGGGGAGATGATGTTGGGGCAGAGGCTAATGATGGTGGTGCTGTGGATAATGAGGCGGGGGCTAATGAGACTTTGGGTAGTGATGTTGGTGTGATCCCAATGCTCTGCCACCGTCCGTGACCCCAATGCTCTGCCACCGTCCGTGATCTCAATGCTCTGCCACCGTCCGTGATCCCAATGCTCTGCCGCCGTCCGTGATCCCAATGCTCTGCCACCGTCCGTGATTCCTATGCTCTGCCGCCGTCCGTGATTTCAATGCTCTGCCGCGATTTCAACGCTCTGCCATGACTTCAATGCTCTGCTTTGACGAGCATTTCTCTGCTATGACCGGGCTACTCTGACGAGCATTTCTCTGTTCTGAAAAGGCATTTCTCTGCTCTGACCGGGCTGCTCTGACGGGCATTTCTCTGTTCTGAAAGAGAATTTCTCTGCTCTGACCGGCTGTTCTGACGGGCATTTCTCTGATCTGATAGGCATTTCTCTGTTCTGGAAGGGCATTTCTCTGTTCTGACCGGACTATTCTGATGGGCATTTCTCTGATCTGATAGGCATTTCTCTACTCTGACCGGGCTAGGCATTTCTCTGCTCTGACCGGGCTGTGTATTTCTCTGCTCTACCCTACTCTACGGGCTACACTATTTTGCGCATCTGCTCTATGGGCTGCTTTGATCTATTTTAATCGCTGCTCAGCGAGAAATAAGCCGCCTTTTGGCGTGCTATTGTCATCTATTGGTCTTCTCACGCGCTGGATTTCTTACGCGCTCAACAAGGTATATTGTTCAGACTCGACAAATATTTATGACGGGTTTTCTCACATGATCAGAGTATCATATTTCTCAACTTTGACATGGGTCTTCCTATGTTATTCGGGTATTCTTGCAGCGGTCTTCTGGTTCATCCATCACAAAGCATTTATATTGCTTATCTATGCAAAGTATTCAATATGGGGTATTCTCAGCGCTGGTCTTCTTATGCGCCCAAAGAAATGGAAATTATTTATCTTTGTCAACATTCAATAAACAAGAAGGAAATCTAATTTGGAACTACAATTCCAAAGTCAAGGGGAAAATGCTTATCTCTGCTTTCTTATAATATTAAAACTCTTATGTCTTCATGATTTGCAGGGATTAAGGAAAACAGCACAGCGCTGGCTTTAACAATACTTGGCTGGCTGAACACGAAGAATACCCGGTTCAACCAGACCAGGGGGGGAGTAGCTGATGAGGACTGAAATATGCACCAGCGCTGTGCACTATATAATGGGAACATTTATATTTATGCTTATGATTAGTATTATTATTATTAAGCTAACCAGTGCAGGTTTAATTGAAGACTTGGGATAGTAAAAGAAATAATAGAGCTTCCGGCATAGTCAAGCAAGCATAGGCGACTCAGACCAAGGTCAATGTATTAAAGGGGCTTAAGCCCAATTATCTTAGGGAATGGGCTTGAGGCCCTAAGGCTTGTTTACATGCTTATAAATAGAGACTTAGTAGTGGGTTAGAGGGGGATCATCTCATTATTCATTCATCTCTTGTAAAATGTAATTCTCTCGAAGTATAGTGAAAAAACCCCAAAAACACCCCGTGGACGTAGGTCTTCTCGACCGAACCACGTAAATTCGGTGTCGTTTACTGCTTTCTAGTTTAGGTGTTGGTTTCTCGTTTTACCACCTAGACATACAAGGAAATAAAGTTTATTAACTCCTATATTAATGGATGGGATTTCTTCCAAATTTTCCAACGCCTCCAATCATCGATAGGGTTTTCGCCCTAGAAAGGATTACTTCCAATGCCTACAATTCCATAAATAAATAGGGTTTCCGCCTTATTTATTCTCAATATCTCTCAGTCTTTCTCAAGTCGTTTGTGTTCTTCTCTGTTCTTCTCTGTTTTTAACTCTTTTCTTCCTTATTTTCAACTCATTTGAGAAATGGCGATAGAAAATAAACCAACTTTTGAGAAGAAGAAAAAGAAATCCGGCAAGGGGAAGGGGAAATCCCCCAAGGTCGGGAACAAAACTCCTACGCCAAAACCAAAAAAACCGTCCAAAAAGCTATTCCGCAACATGCCATCCCCGTTCAGAAAACCGTACAAGCCCGACTGCGTTATCGTCGGCGATAACTCGCCCGGTGCATATGAGTCACTGTATCATAACATGCGCACCGCATTCACAAACTAAAGGCTGAAATCTATCAGCTCTTTAATCTGTCGATTGGCGTGGGTGCTAAGGACCACCTTCATAATCGGCTAAGTATCCCTTCACGACTCAGGAAGTGAGACGTCGGGATAGGAATGTTTCTTTGTTTATAGTTGAATAGTTTTTTTATCTTTTAGTTTGATTTATGTCGTTTATTATTTATGTGGTTTTTTTAGACTTATTTTGTTTACTTTTTATTTGTTATTAATTTCAAATTTGTGCATTTTATTTATGCACCGTTTTGTTTATGCAACGTTTTGTTTATGACGCATAGTTAATGTTTCACTTATTTTGAAATTTTGATGTTGAAATTCTTTTTTTAAAGCCAATAAAATCGAAGTTTAAATGAAATTTTCGCATGGATTTAATGATTGACAAACAATTTGATGTCCAAAAATTCAGGATGGTTCACACAGAAAATAAATGAAGTATTCTCAATTCGATAACTTTATGGGGTCCAAAATATGCACATTTATCTCTATGTTGAAAAAAAAGAATTGCACAAGTGTACTAGATTACAATACAACATGATTCCGTTGAATACTTCACAAATGTATTTTAACAATCTTAAGGAAAAAAAATGATATAGTAAAAGAATGAAAATATACAAACCAAAAAACAAATAAAGAGATATAACTCAATGGAAAAAAAACATGCAAAATCGAAAAAAAAAATACCATTTTAAGGGGCATGGAGGATTTGAATCCGCGACCTTCCTTACATATGAAGGATACTTTGCCACCTTGCCCGGCAATGGCAGCCGCATAAATTCATGGTTGGAAATTAAAATAAGCTTATATGTTACTTTGCCACCTTGCCCGGCAATGGCAGTCGCTTATTTTTATGGTTGGAAATTAAGTTAAGCTTATATGTCTTGCTTAATGGGAAAAAAAAAATAACCTTTTTAAGGTGCATAGAGCATTCAAACGCGCGACCTCCATTATATGTGAATGATACTTTGCCACCTTGCCCGACGGTGGCAGCCGCATGAATTCATTGTTGGAAATTAAGTTAAGCTTATATGTCATACACAATCGGAAAAAAAAAGCGAATATATGTTTGTTTCTATCCTAAAGATATTAATATTATTTTCGTCTCTCCTAAAAAAAAACTCTAGATATTTTCGAACATCATATCAATCTTATTCAATAGTGAGATATTTGTTAGGATTTGTTCTCATAACAAACTCTAGATACACAAGGAAATAAAGATTATTAGCTCTTATATTCATGGATGAGATTTCTTACAAATTTTAAATATCTGCCAATCGTCGATAGGGTTTTGCCCTAGAAAGGATTACTTCCAACGCCTCCAATCCTACCTATTTATTCTCAATATCTCTCAATCTTTCTCAAGTCGTTTGAATTCTTCTCTTTTCTCAGTTTTTCTTAGTATTTTATTCTCAATGGCGATAGAAAAAAAAACAAACTTTTGAGAAAAAAAAGAAGAAATCCGGCAAGGACAAGGGTTCCTCCGTCGTCGGAAACAAAACATCTACGTCTTTCCCAAAAACATCGTCCAAAAAGCTGATCCGTGACACACCTTCCCCGTTCCCAAAATCGTAGGAGCCAGACTGCGCTATCATCGGCGATAACTCGCCCGGTGCATATGAAACAATGTATCGTAACATGCACACCGACATTCACAAACTAAAGGCTGGAATCTATAAGCTCTTTAATCGGCTAATTGGCGTGGGTGCTAAGGACCACCTTCATAATCTGTTGATGGACGAAAAACCTCTGCATGCTATGGTTGACATCCTCATGCATATTGAAGAGAATGAATACCGGACGTTGAACTTGTGGGCGTTGCTGAAGGCATTTCGAAGCAGGCAGCAACTTGCGAGGTTCAAGATTCAGGGAGCGACTCGGGATAGGATCGATGTTTCATGATTATAATTTACTAGGTTCTTTTTATTAAGTTTGATTAGGGTCGTTTTTAAATTCTAAGTTTTTTCTAGTTTGTCTATTTTTTTTTTCTCCAAGTAATGTCGTATCTCTCCTTTCGAATTAGATTGAAATTTAGTTTCTTAACAGTTTTGTGCAAGTTTCGTGGTATTTTGTTAGGTCCGGAGGGTCTCGAATAGGTGTATGGGGGGAGGGGAAATACACCTATGTGCTATTTTTCTTTCCTCTAAAAACAGAGGGATCTCAAGATAGAGATCAAAACGAAACTTTACAAGCAAACTAAGACACCTATTGACTGAAAGGAGTTTTGACAAAACAGGGTTGACGACTGATACTGAAAGACTCTTCAGTAAGGAGTTATCAGTTAAGTTACTGGATCTTAACTTTTTTTTTTTTGATCGGGCAAAGTCATGTTAGATGTTAGTAATTAGTTCCCCATCCACTCCAAGAACCACCTTATCTCTCCATTCACCAAAATCCACCTTATATCTCCAATCTCCAATTCGCTCCCAAGAGGGATCGAACCCGGGTCACTTCACTTAAGTGAGGACCTGGTGGCCAGTGGGCTAAGCCCCCTGATTAAGTTACTGGATCTTAACTGATGCACGTAAAGGCTTCAGTCGAGTTTGCTAAAACAGAGATGATATAAATCTTCCTGGCTATCAGATGATAGATCAGTCAGACTGATATCATACGCAGCGAAAATAACCTTGCTTCGTAATAGCCTCGGTTGAGCACGTTGTTAGTCTTAGGTTTCTCTTTGCAGTTAATCAGAATTCAGTTTATCAAAGGTAACAACACAAGTAAGAAAGTAAAACTGAAAGCTGTAAATAAAACAGAGACTTTTACGTGGTTCGGAAAACACTTTAATTTCCTACATCCACGGTCGGTTGATTAGACCAACAATCCACTCCGCAAGTGCTTAACTGGTGCACTGCAAATCGAACTGTGTGCTTGCCGGGTGCACATAACCGTTCCACTGAAGATTCCACTCTTCAAGTACCAACACTTCACTCGCATTGGATTTCTCACTCCTAACACGACCTTGCACTAGGATCTCACAGAGTCAGAGTACCTTCCTGAACTTCCTTTACCACTCAAACACTCGATTCTATCTCTCGAAAGGAGGTTTGAAAACTTGCCAACTAAACTTCAAAGAACAAGTTCTTTGGAGCAAGTTTGACCTGGGCTTCTGGGTAAATAGATATCTGCCTAAGGTCTAAGAGAATGTGTGTAATCAGCAGTGACTGATTTTGACTTTGGAATTCTCTTCTTCGATTCAAGCTTTGCGGAGGTTGAGCTTTGAGCTGAGTAGCAATTTTGGCAGAGCTTCAGCTTATGTCGTTGAATCGGTGAAGATTGAAGTGATCCTCGAGCACTACTTATAAGAGAGATCTTGAATAGATCCGTTGGCGGAGAACGTCCTTCAAGATTTCTTCCGTTGGAGAGCTTTTTGAATTTGGGTTGAGGCTTCAATCTTCGAGGTTCATTGTTTGGTGGGAACGACTATATTGATGAGCAGGAGATGCGACGTCTCTGATAAAGTAGCCACCAAATAGGAATGACCTCTGCAGAGAGGGATGATCCCGAGATCTCTGCATTTAATGCGGATGTACTATGTGAGCACGTGGCTTCCTTCGAACGTTGGAAGTTCAGTCCGAGGAAGAATGTTTAACTGATACTTGACTTTAGTATCAGTCTGCTGAGTCCTCGAAGCACGCATCAAGTAATCAGCTCTGAACTGTTTGTTCAACTGATACATCAGTTGGTATCTTCAGTCTTCAGTCCTTAAGTCCTTCGATCCTTCAGTCTTCAGAACTGCTAACTAAACTAGAAACGAACTCTAACACTTGAGTTCAAAACAATTCTAGTCTATTACAAATTAAACCTAAGGATTTTGGTATCATCAAAATAAAACCTGATATTCCATGGGGTATCATCTCTTGGTTTTCAAAGAAGCAACAAGCTCATCTCTTGTTTCCAACCTTTTTGCCTATGTGGTCAAACTCCTTGAGAATATCACTTGACATGATATATCTCACCTTTTGAAGCTTTCGTCCCCTGCAGTGACGACGGACGTGAATTTTTCTTCAAAAACATTTTAGGCACAGTTTTCAAAAACCTTTTTCATCTTCTCACTTGGTATTTGTGTTTATTTATACCTTGGTGTCTTCAATAGTTTTCTGCATCAACTAACAACTCTCCACAGCCTTCACTGTGAGAAAATTTCAAATACTTTCAAAATTGCAGAGGAAATTATGTTCCAACTTAGGAGAATTCGATGACTGCAAAGTCATGGAGTGGAAGAATGACGCTCACATACTTGGTCTTCACCGGACCCTTTCACTGGAACTCAACGTCCCTCCGACGTCAAAGCTTGCGCTGTTCTCACTTGTATCCATCGACACGAGTGTCTTCCATCCTCATGCCCGGACCATACGGTTTGAAGTACCTATCTCAAGAAGACGGTCTTCACCTGTTCCTCAGGCAAGCTTTTCACCCTTTTGTAAAGCTCCCGTGTGGTGCAACAGCGATGAGCAGAAGCTCATTATCAACCGGCGCAACCCATTGCACAAGGTCTTCTCCTCATGGGCCAAGTGATGGGTCATCGACAGTGTCTATCCTCACGATAGTCACTGACTTCGATTCTCTCTACCCACACAACTCTCTCTCCTCCAGAAACCTCTCCTCAGCCCTCTTCGGTTTGCATGATTGCAGCTCTCTTTTCTTTCCATTTTGAGAGTCATGCAAATCAACCCCTGCTCCTTTCTTCGTCTCCCTCATTTCTCTCTCCTCATCTCCATTTTTTTTCTTTCTCTAAACCTCCGCATTCTCCATCTCCATCCTACCCAAGGCTATTTTCTCTTGACCATTCTGCGATTCGATTTCTTCGCATGGTCTTAGCTGCATCCTTCAGTCAATTCTACCTTTTTTATGTTGACAAAAAGGGGGAAAGTTCTTTGAGACTGAAGTCGATTAAGCAAAATGATCACCAATGATCATGAGGAAGATTAGCCTGGGAGACCTCAAGTTAAAGGAAAACAAGTGGGAATAGAACAAGCTTAAGAACATGAAGACTGAAGACAGAAGATGAAGATCAAGAAGTTAAAGGCGCAGCCAAGCAGACTGCTGGAGTCCATGGGTTTTCCTATGAGTTTTTGTATTTACTTTTGTACTCCAATGTAAGTTTGCTCTGTACCTCGACTGATGTCTCATCAGTCAGTTTATTGAAATGAAAAGAACTTCTTTTTTATCTCAACCTGAAGACAATAACTTTTTGTCCAGGTTCTGATTATGGTTTTATGTCTTTGTCCTCGTTCCTCTTTTGAACTGTTGTGTTCATAACTCTGGAGTACAAGTTATTAGGTTCTATTGTTAAGGGGGAATTGTTTTCACCTTGTTTTAGAACTTGTGCTCTGAGTTCAATTTTTGTTTTGCTTAGAACTGTTGTAAGGTTTTGGCATCATCAAAAAGGGGGAAATTGTTGGGAACCCCATGGAATATCAGGTTTTATTTTGATGATACCAAAATCCTTAGGTTTAATTTGTAATAGACTAAAATAGTTTTGAACTCAAGTGTTAGAGTTCGTTTCTTGTTTAGTTAGCAATTCTGAAGACTGAAGACTGAAAGACTGAAGGACTGAAGACTGAAGATACCAACTGAAGTATCAGTTGAAGAATCAGTTCAGAACTGATTACTTAATGCGTGCTTCGAGGACTCAGCAGACTGATACTAAAGTCAAGTATCAGTTAAACATTCTCCCTCGGACTGAACTTCCAACGTTCAAAGGAAGTCACGTGCTTACACAGTACAACCGCATTAAATGCAGAGATCTCAGGATCGTCCCTCTCTGCAGGGGTCATTCCTATTTGGTGGCTACTTTATCAGAGACGTCACATCTCATGTCCCTCAAGAGAGCCGTTTCCACCAAACAAGGAACCTCGAAGATTAAAGCCTCAGCCCAAATTCGAATTGCTCTCCAACAGAAGAATCTTGAAGTCGTTCTCCGCCAACGGATCTATTCA
The DNA here is from genome assembly GCF_028751815.1 of Salvia miltiorrhiza. Taxonomy (NCBI): domain Eukaryota; kingdom Viridiplantae; phylum Streptophyta; class Magnoliopsida; order Lamiales; family Lamiaceae; genus Salvia; species Salvia miltiorrhiza. The sequence continues at coordinate 39,319,823 of NC_080388.1, forward strand.
AGACCTCTCCAATAAATAGCGCTCGAGGATCAACTTCAATCTTCACCGATTCAACGACCTAAGATGAAGCTCTGCCGAAATTGCTACTCAGCCTAAAACTTAAACTTCCCAAAGCTTGAATCGAAGAAGAGAATTCCAAAGCCAAAATCAATCACTACTGATTACAGACATTCTCTTAGACCTTAGGCATATATCTGTTTACCCAGAAGCCCAGGTCAAAACTTGCTCCAAAGAACTTGTTCTTTGAAGTATAGTTGGCAAGTTTTTCAAACCTCCTTTCGTAAGAAAGAAATCGAGTGTTTGAGTGAAAAGGAGTTCAGGAAGGTACTCTGACTCCGTGAGATCCTAGTGCAAGGTCGTGCTAGGAGTGAGAAATCCGACGCGAGTGAAGCGTGGGTACTGAAGTAAGGTCTCTTCAGTGAAACGGTTGTGTGCACCCGGTAAGCACACGGTTTGGTTTGCAGTGCACCTATTAAGCACTTGCGGAGTGGATTGTTGGTCTGATCAACCGACCGTGGATGTAGGAAAAGGTTTTTCGAACCACGTAAAACTCTCTGTGTTATTTACAGCTTTCAGTCTTTCCATACTTATCTGTGTTCTTACTGTTGATAAACTGAATACTGAATAACCGCAAAGAGAAACCTAAGACTAACAACGTGCTCAACCGAGGCTATTCCGAAACAAGTTTATTTCCGCTGCGTATGATATTAGTCTGACTGATCTATCTTCTGATAGTCAGGAAGATTTATATCATCTTTGTTTTAGCAAACTCGACTGAAGCCCTTACGTGCATCAGTTAAGTTCCAGTGACTTAACTGATAACTTATTACTGAAGAGTTTTCAGTATCAGTCGTCAACCCTATTTGGTCAAAACTCTTTTCAGTCAACAGGTGTCATAGTTTGGGTGTAAAGTTTCGTTTTGATCTTATTCTTGAGATCCCTCTGTTTTTAGAGGAAATCGAGAAAAATAGCCCATAGGTGTATTCCCTCCCATACACCTATTCGAGAACCTCCAGACCTAACAAAATACAATTGTGAAGCTCACCAAATCACGTTGAATACTTCACATAATATCGCCATTTTTTGGGTGAAATAATTAGAAACCAAGATACATCTTTTATACTAAATCAACTTGAATGAATTTTTTGGTTGTGACCCATATAATTCAAGACAAGCCAAGAATCAATTTTCATACTAAATCATCACATCCAAAAAACGCACACTAAGTGTTTATTAAAAAGTTTGAACGACTATTTTAATTGTGTCCCATGTAAAATAACAAGAAAGAAAAAAGTACATATTTGATAACACTCATGTTTCCATGGTTTTTAGTGTTCATATGATGTTATTTTATAGGAAATTGAGTGTTGGATGATTGTTTTATGCTTAATTTGCTTTATCTTTTGAAACATGATTCTTACTCGAACTTTGAAGGAAATTTCAGGTTTATTGAGTTCGAATTTGGAAACTTTATCTGAAATACAAGTTGTAGATCGTCTCGATAGGAGTTTGTGAGCGCAAACGGATTGCAAATCCGAGTTCGGACGAGAAAGTTATGACCGAAACGAAAACATCGCGCGCAGCAGTCAGAAGCCGGCGATCAACCGGCGACCCAGCCGGCGACCGCCGGCTGATGAAGGAATTTAAGGCAGCAGCCGGCGACCCAGCCGGCGCCCGCCGCTCAGCCCGCCGAGAAATCGGCGTGGCTGGCGATCAGGCGGCGCCCGCCGCGTGAAGACCATTTTTTGTGAAGAAACCGGCGACCGCCGGGTGCCCGCCGGGGGGGTCGCCGCCAGTCCGCTATTTTGCGTTTTTATGCGTTTTTCAAAGTCTGTTCGAGCTCAAACTCTGTATTTTACCCTGACACTATAAATAGGTCTTCTTTTGACCTATTTTGGGTTCCCAGCTTTCCTTTTTCAGTCCCCAACTTTAGTTTTTCAATTTCATAGCTTTAGAATTTATTGCTTTCCAGTTTTTATTGCTTGGATTGGATTTCCACAAGATTGAAGATTCAAGCTGCTACATTCGTTCTTATTCAGTTTTTATATAATTCAGTTCTTCCAATTGCTTTCTTTTTAATTATGTTTATGTTTTATTTTATTATGTCTGGCTAGTTTCACTTAGCTGATTCTAGGGTTTGTAAATAGTTGATTGAATTTATGTGATTTATTTGTTTATACCTTTGTGCCTTCCAGTTTATGATTCATAATTCCTGGTGCTTAATTTCTTGTGAATTATCTGATCAATAGTTTGCATGTGTAGCTATTCGGTTTGAGACCTAGCGGAGATAACTGTTTAGCGGATTCAGGAATGTATGATATGATTTTAACCTTGAGACCTAGCGGAGATAGGTGGATCATAGGGAGCTATTCTTAGGAGCTATTGGGAGTTAGTAGATTTTCTTGAGACCTAACGGAGATAGATAATTTACTAATCTACGATCGTTGCTGCTCTAGCGAGAGTGATTGATTAATTAAGTGATCTCTCATCATAACTGGATTAAACTGGTACATAGGATTAATAGGTTGATTATGTGGATTTAGTTAATGAATTTACTACCCTAGGATCAGTTGTCTTTTAATATTCGAATTTTCCTACGTGCTTTTAATTATTGTTAATTGCGTTTTAGTTTAAGTTAATTAAACCTTCCTACTTTCGTTTACCTGCATACTGTAAGGGTCTGTTTAGGAGATAGATAAAGTAATTTCGTTTTACAGTCTCTGTGGATACGATACTCTGCTTGCTATTTCTGTGCTACGATTACACCGTGTTAGTTGCGGTATTTTTGTTGCTAATAAAATAGTGATCAACTTTTTGGCGCCGTTGCCGGGGACTGTTTAGATTTTGCTTTAATATTTCCAATAGGACTTTATAGTACTGCAAGTTTTCTTTGTTTTTATTTTTCTTTTCTAATTTTATAAGTTGTGTTTCTGTAGGTTGCATATGAACACACGATCTCACGGGAATCCTCTCTTTGAGTTAGACCCTGAAATCAACAAGACCTTGCGCAATCTAAAGAAGCAGAACGATCAAGTTGAGACAGAAACGATGGCTACTCCAGAGCAAATCCAAATTCGAGCTCTGCAAGAGCAATTGAAGAAGCTGCTTGATGCACAGGAGACAAGAGAGGCTCAGAAGCAACCAGCCATAAATGAGGCATTCACACCACAGTATGTGTACCAGGAGCCCCCAAGAGTGAAAGTTAACAATTTTGAGCTGAAAACGGGATTGATCACGATGGTCCAACAGAGCCAATATGGTGGACAAGCGATCGAAGACCCTAATGCACACCTGGCGCATTTCCTGGAGCTGTGTAGCACGGTGAAGATGAATGGTGTCCCTGATGACATTATCCGTCTTCGTCTTTTTCCCTTCTCACTGCGGGATAAGGCGAAGTCGTGGTATCATACGCTGCAGCTGGGAGACAATATCGTGTGGGAGGACTTGGCTCATGCATTCCTACGCAAGTTTCATCCGCCTGGCCTTACGTTGAAGTTGAAGATGGACATCGTGCAGTTTCAACAGTACGATGGAGAAAAGCTAGCGGAGACTTGGGAGAGGTACCAGGAGAAGCTCAGAAAGTGCCCAAGCCATGGTTTTGATGAAGGCACGCTCGTGATAATGTTCTACAATGCCTGCGGGGAGCGTACAAGGATGCACATGGATACAGCTGCAGGTGGCTCTCTATTGCAGAAAAGCAGTTCTGAAGCATGGAGCATTATTGATAGCATGGCTTCTACAAGCTACCAATGGCCATCTGAGCGATTACAATTGAAGAAGGTTACAGCTGCGTCAAGTTCTGATCCTATGGCAGCAATGGTTACTCAACAGGCAGCGATGGCTACACAGCTGGCAGAGCTGACTACAAAAATTGGTGAGTTGAATGTTGGACGTCCTGAGCAAGCTGTGATAGATCCGTCAGTCATGGAAGATGTCAATTATGTGAATGGCAGAAATTATGGGAATTTCCAGCATGGACAGCCAGGAATGTATAGCAGAGGTCAGCAATATCAGCAGGGCCAGCAGCAGTTCTAGCCAGGAGCACGCCCGCATCCGAATCTTTCTTACGGTAATCCAAACAATGCTTTGCAGCCTCCACCTGGATTTTCTGTGTCTAGCGGAGGAGTTATAAATGATCCGAAGAAGGTATCAATGGAGGATATGATGCAGCAGATGTTAATGAAGATGACTGGGATGGAGACAACTGTTAATTCAAGGATGACTAATTTGGAGTCTCAAGTGGGTCATATTGGAAATAATTTTTCAGCACTCTCCAAGCAAGTACAAATGTTGGAGACTCAAGTTGGTCAGATGGCCAACCAAGCAGCTGCGCAGCACACACCAGGAAAGTTTCCTAGCAACACTGAAATAAATCCCAAAAATCAGTGTAATGCGATCCATCTTCGAAGCGGGACTGAGTACCAGAATTTTCCAGAGCTGCAGAATGACAAGGGAAAAAGCAAAGTAGTGGAGAACGATGATGATGACTTGGAGGAGCTTGCAGCGAAACAGCCGCCTACCCCTAAGAATGATTCGAGCTCTTTGGCTGTGAAGGAGCCCAATCCTACTCCTACGTTTCCCAGGCCAGAGTACAAGCCTGTAGCGCCTTTTCCGAATAGCCTGGCAAAGCCGAAGATGGATAAGAAGTTAGCCAAGTTCATGGAGATGTTTTCAAAGCTTCACATCAACATTCCTTTACTTGATGCTTTGAGAGATATGCCAGGCTATGCCAAGTTTCTCAAGGACGCAGTCTCCAACAAGAAGAAGTTGGGGAAATATGAGACGATAAATCTTTCCGAGGAATGCAGTGCTGTGCTACAAAGAAAGCTACCATTGAAGCAAAAGGATCCTGGCAGCTTTACTATCGCGTGTATGATGGGAGGACAGAATTTCGCTCGTGCTCTTTGTGATTTAGGAGCTAGCATCAATTTGATGCCCCTTTCTATTTTCAAACGCTTGGAGATTGGAGAGATCAAGCCTACCTCTATTGCATTGCAGATGGCAGATCGTTCCATCACATATCCCAAGGGAATTGTGGAGGATGTCCTAGTTCAGGTGGAGCAGTTTATTTTTCCTGCAGATTTTGTAGTCCTGGACATGCCGGAGGACAAGAATACTCCATTGATCTTAGGACGTCCGTTCCTAGCTACCGGCCGTGCTCTTATTGATGTGCAGGATGGAGATCTCACATTTAGAGTCAATGATGAAAAATTGACTCTATCTATCTATGATGCTATGAGAAAACCAGCCGAGCCGCCGTTGGATGAGTGCAACATGATCGACTCTCTGATAGCTTTTCCTGCAGCTGTAGAGGATCCTTTGGAGGAGTGTATCACACAGAAACCTCCACAAAAGGAAGTTCCCCAGAATGAAGTGATTAATTTGGCTGACAGTTTTCTAGCAAATTTGGAGGATGAAGAGGTTGAGAAGAATGAGCTCCCCAAGTTTGAAGCCAAGAAAAAAACTCCAAAACCAAAGGAAGTTCTGACTTTTGAAAAGTGTTTGTTTTTGGAGCATGATGGGGGGTCATTGAAAACCCATACCCCCAAGAAGAAGAAAGTGAAATTCCGGATTTTTCGGAATAAGAATGAAAAGGGGGCAATGCTTGTGGAGGATGTCCGAGCCAAGAAAAGTGTTTTGGTGGAGAGGGCACCTAAGAGTAGAAAAGCTTTCCAATGGTTAGAGTGCTGTTTCCGACCTCCATGAGTTTTTGAGGTATCGTCGAGCTTTAGACGTTAAATTAAGCACTTGTTGGGAGGTAACCCAACCGTTTTTGTTTTATTTTTCTTTCTTTTAGTTTCGTTTTGTTTCCTTTTTGTTTTGTTTTTTTTTGTTTTGGGTTTTTAGTGCAGCGTTGAGCTTGGAAGATGCGGGAACTCGCGCTTGGTTCATACCACCACCATGGAGCATTTTTTTTTTTTCTTTGAGTAGTGACACACATATCATCATCCCTCCAAACTTATTTTCGAACTTATGTTCTGTAATAAGTTTGGGGGAGGGGGGTGAGAGTAGATATGTGTATCACTTTTATCTTTTTGTTAGCTTTATTGTTTTATCCTGCTTGGTTGGTGGTGTGTGATTGTTTTTGAGATGGTTATTACTCCATTAGAATTTTGGTGAGGGGCTTATGATGATTTCTTTGATAAAATTTTGTAGAATTCAAGATTATTTGACAAGTTGAGTATAATTTGAACTAATTTGCATAGTTTAGGGTGATTTTGACCTTGATTTTGGGACGTTGAATAAACCTGTGAGGATTTGAGCTATAACTGTTTATCATGCACAGTTTATTCTTTGTTGTGAGTTTTGTCATGCATGTGGTGATCTTCTAGAACTTGCCATGGTTTCTGTGTTGAGGTTGCTGTTGTGCCCAGGATTAGGAGATGATTTTAGGCCATCTTTTGTTAGCCACAATTTTTCCCAAACACTGTCCTTAAAAAAAATTATCCTTTGTTATCCACTTTGAGCCTATTTAGCTTTTATTCTTTAGCCGGATGATAGGGGGTGATGTAGTATATGGGGATCTTTATGTGGTGAATATTCATAGTGGGGTGTGAAAAAGAAGGGATGATTTTGTGATACTATTTACTCTTATAAGCTCTAGAAAGTTGTGAAAAGAAAAGAAAAAAAGAAAAAAAAAAAGAAAAAAAAAAAGAAAAAAAAAAGAGAAAAGAAAAAGAAAAAAAAATGTGAAGTCGAGAGTTTATTGAGATATTTGTTTGAAAGTCGACTTTGTTTGTTAGAAAGAAGTTGAGAGCATAAAAGAGTGTTTAGTTCTGCATAGTGATGATTAAATCCCTTGAGTTGTGTTGATTATGGTGATATTGTTGGGTGGAAGATGAAAGTTATTCCATGCTTGATTCGTGAAGTCATAAGGTTGGTGTTCTTGATTTATTTGAGTCACTTAGCCTATATTTCCCTACCTTAACCAATGTCCCTACATTATAACCCAAAAATAAAGACCTATTTGATCTTAGTCTTGGCACATTTTTAGCGATGGAGATTGTAGACGATTGGCAAGCCTATGGTAAGTGATCTGCATTGCATTGAATTCGATGAGAGTATACACGTCCCATTCTACACATTGAGAGTTGAGTGATACATATACATAGTGAGATTCAATTGTTTGAAATTCAAGGTTGATTTTGCTTTAAGTTGTGTTTAATTGGTGAACTTTGTGTTTACTTGTTGGAGATTTGAGAATTCTAACTTTCTATTTTTTTTCTGAGGCCTCTGTGATCCAAATTTCTGCCCATTCGTGTTATTGATTTTATTCTTCCCATTATCCGAGGACGAACAATGGCTTAAGTTTGGGGGAGTTGATAACACTCATGTTTCCATGGTTTTTAGTGTTCATATGATGTTATTTTATAGGAAATTGAGTGTTGGATGATTGTTTTATGCTTAATTTGCTTTATCTTTTGAAACATGATTCTTACTCGAACTTTGAAGGAAATTTCAGGTTTATTGAGTTCGAATTTGGAAACTTTATCTGAAATACAAGTTGTAGATCGTCTCGATAGGAGTTTGTGAGCGCAAACGGATTGCAAATCCGAGTTCGGACGAGAAAGTTATGACCGAAACGAAAACATCGCGCGCAGCAGTCAGAAGCCGGCGATCAACCGGCGACCCAGCCGGCGACCGCCGGCTGATGAAGGAATTTAAGGCAGCAGCCGGCGACCCAGCCGGCGCCCGCCGCTCAGCCCGCCGAGAAATCGGCGTGGCTGGCGATCAGGCGGCGCCCGCCGGGCGCCCGCCGCGTGAAGACCATTTTTTGTGAAGAAACCGGCGACCGCCGGGTGCCCGCCGGGGGGGTCGCCGCCAGTCCGCTATTTTGCGTTTTTATGCGTTTTTCAAAGTCTGTTCGAGCTCAAACTCTGTATTTTACCCTGACACTATAAATAGGTCTTCTTTTGACCTATTTTGGGTTCCCAGCTTTCCTTTTTCAGTCCCCAACTTTAGTTTTTCAATTTCATAGCTTTAGAATTTATTGCTTTCCAGTTTTTATTGCTTGGATTGGATTTCCACAAGATTGAAGATTCAAGCTGCTACATTCGTTCTTATTCAGTTTTTATATAATTCAGTTCTTCCAATTGCTTTCTTTTTAATTATGTTTATGTTTTATTTTATTATGTCTGGCTAGTTTCACTTAGCTGATTCTAGGGTTTGTAAATAGTTGATTGAATTTATGTGATTTATTTGTTTATACCTTTGTGCCTTCCAGTTTATGATTCATAATTCCTGGTGCTTAATTTCTTGTGAATTATCTGATCAATAGTTTGCATGTGTAGCTATTCGGTTTGAGACCTAGCGGAGATAACTGTTTAGCGGATTCAGGAATGTATGATATGATTTTAACCTTGAGACCTAGCGGAGATAGGTGGATCATAGGGAGCTATTCTTAGGAGCTATTGGGAGTTAGTAGATTTTCTTGAGACCTAACGGAGATAGATAATTTACTAATCTACGATCGTTGCTGCTCTAGCGAGAGTGATTGATTAATTAAGTGATCTCTCATCATAACTGGATTAAACTGGTACATAGGATTAATAGGTTGATTATGTGGATTTAGTTAATGAATTTACTACCCTAGGATCAGTTGTCTTTTAATATTCGAATTTTCCTACGTGCTTTTAATTATTGTTAATTGCGTTTTAGTTTAAGTTAATTAAACCTTCCTACTTTCGTTTACCTGCATACTGTAAGGGTCTGTTTAGGAGATAGATAAAGTAATTTCGTTTTACAGTCTCTGTGGATACGATACTCTGCTTGCTATTTCTGTGCTACGATTACACCGTGTTAGTTGCGGTATTTTTGTTGCTAATAAAATAGTGATCAATATTCCATCCAGAATTCAATATGTATACGAACAACATAGTCTAGTCTCTACGGACAAATTAAAGCTTGCCCACGACATGAAGTATAGCAACGAAACCTATGAAACCGATGCTCATCACAAGAACTACGTTGGGAGAAATTCCTCGTTCGGGCGCAGCTCCACCTGCCATTTCTTTCAATGAAAATGTGTGTGACAATGAAACAATTAAATATATCGCCATTCGTTCACAATTATTCGAAGCCAAGAATCAAATTTCATACTAAATCATCACATCCAAAAAATGCACACTAAGTGTTTGTTAAAAAGCTTGAACGACTATTTTGATTGTGACCTATAGAATTGAAGAAATAGAGCTAACATACAAACTCATGCATCAATAAAACAATAAACCATCAAACAACATTGGCGTAACAACTGGTAGCATAGTAAACACACCAAAGCAAATAATATTCACCTAATTAGCGGTACTCTCTTGTGTTCCAACATTGGCGTATTGCCCGACACCAACACCCCTTCCACTTCTACCTCATTTTCCAACTCTTCCACCTCTTCTTGTACTCTCCCCTCGAGTATTTTTACATCGACCTTGATTCTTCTCGGCGGCACTCCTCACACGATTCTCTTTTGGCCTGCCCCTTGATTTCGAAATATGTGGATCTAAAACATGAACTTCAGTGCTCGGTTCGCTGTCTTCATTGGTAGAGTTTCCATGTTTGATCGAGCCTGCCGCTATCTCAGATAACTCCACAATCAATTCGTCGAGCCTTTTATCCAATACATTCATCCTTGTTGGCTTATTGTGAATAATTTCCTTGCACTTTTCAAACTTCTCCTCTAATTTCCGATACAAATTATACTATTTCGTCAAGTGCGGATAGCCTCCGGAAAATTGGATTTTAGTATGTGGTCGAAAGACATCCTTCCTCCACCTCCTCAATATGTATCTATCATTCACAAATCTAACGTCCGTTTGAATAAGGGCTTTCGAAATATGGCAGCATAATATACCATTACTCTCAAACTTCTTGCACTCACATTGAAAATAACCACCATTCGAGCGATGCTCAACCCTATATACGTACTCCTTATGATAGCAATTGCCAATAATTCCAATTTCTCTTACTTCATACCTAAATACAATAAGAGAAATATAATAGTAAATAAAATAAATATATATTTCACAAAAATGCTGATTAATTAATCACCAAAAAAATACAATTGAGTACAAAAACACGTTAAAAACAAATGTTTGTGCCGCCTATTCAAATAACAATTCACATACATAGAGGGTCGTAAAAATCATGCACATATTAAACTAAATAAAAACAATGCTGACAAAAAATATACAGCGTAACATTCGTCATCACATCAAAAATATATATTTAAACGGGATGGCTTTTTGTTTCATTAGTATCTAGATTTAATTTACTGCTTAGGCGTTGGAACCTTTTGTGCACAACCCCATTACAAATAGTGGGACAAAAATGTGTATACATTTTAATTATAACTTGCAGATCTCATTTTAGTTGCACATATTTTAATGGATAACTTGCCTCCCTTCATGTAAATGCTTTTTCATAAAAGAGTAACTAATGTGAGAAATAAATTTAAGCATCACAGCTATGAACTTCGGCAATTAATCACTAAATATATTTCACAAACAATTGTACATACCTCTCAATCCCGTTGAGCATGTCTGACAAGGATCGATCGACGACAGTCAAATTGCAACATACCCTCTTGTCTATTTCCTTCTGAAATAACTCGAACACATTGTTCGTGTAAACACGACCGAATTGGTCCTCCCATTCAAATCGAGTTTGCTGCGTGATGTATGTAGACTTCGACTTGAAATCAGCCTCCAACTCTTTATGCGTTTTATTTGTAATAGCAATCTTGTGTTGCTCAACAAAAGACTTCAACGTGCTTCTTGAATTGATATAGCTATCAAAAAAGGCATGCATCGATTCGCTCCTTTGTGTTGAACGCATCCCGGCCCAAAAAATATGAGTCAAATATATCGGCACCCAACTTTTTCTCACAGCATAAAGGTCTTGTAGCCAATTATTATTTTCTAACCCATATTCAACTAAGAACTCGGCCCACTTTCCTTCAAATTCACCAATGCTCAAGCTATCATATATAATGTTTTTTAAAGTCGTTGCCGCCTTGTTATATTCCTTCATCGCCTTGAACTTCTCCGGAAACTTGTATAGAATATGCCAAATACAAAAACGATGGATGGTTTCCGGCATCACCTCTTTCAAAGCATCCTTGATGCTCTCGCATTGATCCGTCAGAATGGCTGTAGGCGCCACACCTCCCATGGCATCTAACCAATTGCTAAAAAACCACTTGAACGACTCAAATTGCTCGTGTGTCAAAAGAGCACAACCTAATAGTATAGACTGATGATGATGATTAATGCCCACCACAGTTGCAAATGACATATTGTACCGGTTCACAAGATACGTTGTATCAAAATTAACAACGTCATAAAATTCTTCGTAAGCGGCTTTACTACGTGGATGAATCCACATTACGTTGCGCAACATCATGTCATCATCGATATCCATCATGTGATGAAAGGATGGATCTTTCTTTTTTAGTGTGTTGAAAAGTTTTGCAATGGCAGCTGCATCTCCATCACCGAGTCGCAATCGTCTCATTTGGTCGATGAATGTCCTGCAATCTCTATCCGAGCAACTTGTATTTCCAAGGCCACCGAATTGAAATTGTAGCCACCGAATATTCTTGCACACTGGCACACCACTGATATCTACATTCTCAAGATGTCTCTTCTGTGCATATGTTATTGTTCTATGACCAGCCATGAACTTCGACATATCCAGATCCATCTCGTGATTGTGAGCAGCGTTCACTGTGGTCACCATCCAATAATCTTCCTTGTCCTTACGTGCACAGATTTGAGCTTCACATCCGACTCTTTTTATTTTCTTCTTTGCAATAACATTTGTTCGACCACGATCACACCTTATCAAAACATAGTTTGGCCTTGAATTTCGAATTGTAACACAAAATCCTTCATCTTTCCGTAAGCCTTATAAGCCTCTACAAGGTCGTCTCTAGTCTTGAATATCATACCAATTTGAGGCCTGATTCAGCAAAATCTCCCTCTTCATCATCATGCACACTGTCAGGGTCGGATTCAGAATTTTTTGTTATGGGGGCACAAAATAGTTGTATACATAAAAAATACGTTCAAAATAATTTCTTTCTCCGCCCCATTATAAATGTCTCACTTCTCATAATGAAGTGTTCAAGTAAGCCCACTGTGGATGCTCTAATTAATTAAATTCCCTTAATCTACTTTCGCATCAAAATTGATGCCGTAGAAATCATATTCATAATGTAAGCAAAATACAAAAAATAGGCAGGTTGGCTTTCATCAAGATTTGAAATTAAACAAGGTGAGGCAGGCAACTCACATAATCTGGTTTTTTCTTTAAGCGATGAATCTCTAATTTAGCAAACATGTCCCACCATATTATTATTATTATTATTATTATTATTATTATTATTATTATTATTATTATTATTATTATTATTATTATTATTATTATTATACACATACATAACATGCATTAATATTATACAAAAGAATAAGTATCATATTTATGAAAGTAGTAGTAATTATTACTGATCCAACCACAAAGCACACACACACACATATATATATATATACATATAATATAATGATGTTGGCTAACGTCAAATTTTTGCATGCAATAATATTCAATTTAATGGATTAAGCAAGGACAAGAGAGCTTTTCCAAAATGGATAATTGTAAGTGCAGTGTAGTGTGATGACATGAACTACGTACCACTAACTCTTCATGCAGCCTTCCCCCCTCTATAAAAACCTCAACTCCCTTACCATATATCATCACGCACATTCATAAAATCGCTCATACATCAAACCCACCTCTTTATAAAACTAATTAAAAAAAGTTAAATTGTGGGGGCACATGCCCCCATACCTGGAAACGTGAATCCGTCCGCTATGCTCTCCTTCTTCGTCATCATGCACGCTGGTTCCATCACCTTCCTCCCCATACCCGTTGTTTTCATCGGCATCTTCATCTCCATCACCGTTCTCTTCGTAAACATCATACATATCTTCATCTTCATAGTCTCAGGAGTCGGCGGGACTTCACCGAAGATTCCAGTTAGAACTTTTTTTTTCTTAGCGACAGACGCCATAAATGAACGTGTGGCTTTTTCTCTAAATCTGACAGAAGAAAAACGTGTACTTTTGCAGAATTTTCAAAATCGTGTGTTTCATTTTTTTTTAATCTGTGAGAATGACACCGATTATAATGGAGAATTCAAAATCTAAAATAATGGATATATATATATATATAGAGGAGGCTGCTCCAATGAGACCCCCTAATTTTAGTGAGATCTAGGGCACGATTTGGTGCGTTTATTTTATCAATTCTATGGCTGATATTGTATCTGGAGGGAGCAGAATATTTTAAATTTTGTTATTCATCAATATATACTGCCTTGTTCATCAGTATATATTGCCTTGTTCATCAGTATATATGTCTTATTCATTACCAATTTTTTAAATTTTATTTTTCATCAGTATATACATCTTGTTCGTTAGATATACGTCTTGTTCATTAGTATTATATGTTATTCATTGTCCTCATGTTACACGAAAAATATGGGGTTTCACTGGAGCGCGCCCCTATATATATATATATATATATATATACATATATATGGTTTGGTTCAAGTGTAAACTCTATCTTATGGTGAAAACTAGATCCTATAAACAAACACTGCACATAAAATACGTGAAAAAGAGATAGTCAAATTGTGAACAATTAAATGTTCATTCAACCATCTTTGTTCATGTATTTTATGTATTACAATTGTTCACAACTTGATTATCTCTTATTCACTTATTTTATGTGTTTGTTTATAGGATTTAGTTTTCACCGCAAGATAGAGTTTACACTTGATCCTTCCACTATATATATATATATATATATATATATATATAGGGGGCCGCTCCTATGAGACCCCTTAATTTTAATGAGATCTAGGACAGGATCTGATGCGTTTATTTTATCAATCATATGACTGATATTGTATCTGGAGGGTGATTTTTTTTCGTAGGGTTCGAATCCTGAAGGGAACAGAATATTTTAAATTTTGTTATTCATCAGTATATACAGCATTGTTCATCAGTATATATGGCTCTGTTCATCAGTATATATGTCTTATTCATTACGAATTTTTTAAAATTTATTTTTCATCAGTATATACATCTTGTTCATTAGATATACGTTTTGTTCATTAGTATTATATGTCTTATTCATTGTACTCATGTTACACCAAAAATAGGGGGTCTCACTGGAGCGCGCCCCTATATATATATATATATATATATATATATATATATATATATAGGGAGAGGTTCAAATAAGAACCACTAATAAAATAAGAACGGAGAACCATTTTAAGCCATTGGATCATCAAGATCTACGGTGGATGCATCATCTTAGTGGATGGATGCAGATGCTGGGTTCGAATCCTGAAGGGAGCAAAAAATTATTTTTTTTCGGATGCATTAGTTTGTATAGCAGATGCAGTAATTTTTTTGGTTCTTATGTTCTCACGATAATTGCGGTTCTCACTATAACCGCACCCTATATATATATATATATAGGGAGAGGTTCAAATAAGAACCACTAAATAAAATTAGAACACAGAACCATTTTAAACCATTCGATCATCAAGATCTACGGTGGATGCATCATCTTGGTGGATGAATGTAGATCCTGGGTTCGAATCCTGAAGGGAGCAAAAAATTTATTATTTTCGGATGCATTAAATTTAATAGCGAATGCATTCATTTATATAGTAGATGCATTGATTTTAATGGTTCTTATGTTCTCACGATAAGTGTGGTTCTCACTATAACCGCACCCTATATATATATATATAGGGAGCAGTTATTCAATAAACCACTTTTATTTTAAGAATTGCGAACCAGCAAAAATGCATGAATTTTATGCATAACATGCATGAATAAACTGTATAAAGGTACGAATTGCGAAAAATAATTTTTTGCTACCTTTGGGATTCGAACTCAGGACCATGAATTTATCCAACAAAGTGATGAATCAACCGTAGATCTTGATGATCTAAGGGCTGAAAATGATTCTTAATTTATATTTTAAAAAGCGTTCTTATTTTAGCCTTCCCCTATATAGGGAGCAGTTATTCTGCTGAAATAAGATTTTATTAAAAAGAAAAAAAGAAATAACAACGGAAAACCGAAAACCCTTGAAAGCACAAAGCTGCAGACTAAGGGCCGAGCCTCGTTAAAACCTCATAACAGAAGAGGAAAAAGAGAACTCGTTAAGGACCAAGGTTGACAGAGCTGAGTTAGGAGGTCTCAAGGATTCCGGCCGAACCATTACCCTTAGGCCTCCCGGCTCAAAACCGATCCAAAACGAAGAGAAAAAAAAAAAAAACCAAAAAAAATTAAGCGAAGCGAGTAAAATATGGAATAGAAACATCCTCCTTGACAAAATCATTTAAACCAGCAATGGCATGAGGCCAAAAACCCTCTTCCTTAGCTTGAGAAGCCAAAAAATCCGCCGATCTGTTGCCCTCACGAAAAATGTGAGAAATGCGCCATGTGAAAGTATGGAGTTTGGAGAGAGCGAGCTGCCACCGAGGCTTGAATCTCCAAGGAACCGTTTGAGAGAGCGACTGAAGGAGCTGAACCACGTAAGAAGAATCCGACTCAAACCAAACTCTCTCCCATTTGGCTCGATGCACAGATTCAATCGCAAAAATAATAGCTAAGAGCTCTGCTTCGAACGCAACCCCCTGGCCGCCTGAGAAATGATAACAACCAAGAACGTCATTGAAGGCATTCCTAAAGACGCCCCCCGCATGAATCCTCCCTTCACGAACCGAACCATCAGTATTAATTTTAATCCAAGACGGCGGTGGAAGGTGCCAAGCAACGTAAATATAGGAGAAAGGCTTCCTGGGTTGTCCAGCGATGGAGATATTCTTAAGAATGAGAAGATCAGAACCAAGGACAAAATTGTTGGCAGCTTCACAAAGAAAAACCCGAACCTGCTTGAGAATCAAGTGGCGCGAAGGTGCTAAATTTTTGTGTATGACGTTGTTGCGGTGAGACCAGAGACTCCAGAGGAGAGAGACCACCCCAACTTTCCATAAATTGCCAACTTGTTTGCTGTTCTTCTGGTGGATAGAGAAGCGAATCATGCTGCCCACGTCCAACGGCAAAGGTTGCTCAATCAAAAACCAACGAAAGACATCCGCCCAAATAGAAGCCGAGAAGGGACAGTTCAACAGAATGTGATCCATCGTCTCTTCCGCTGCCGAGCATAAAGTGCAGCGGTTAGGCCCCTGAATACCAAAGAGGCGATTCATATCAAAGGTAGGAAGCTTGCCAACAATAGTGCGCCAGACAAAGAGAGATCGCCTAGCGGGGATAAAAGGGGCCCAAATCCAGGAGCCCCAGTCGACCTTAGGGAAATGTGGTCGAATGTGAGAAAAGGCCGAAGCAGTTGTAATGTTCCCGAAACCCGAGTGTACCCAGGATCTGTCGTCCGCCAATCCAGGAATGGGGGTAGAAATGATGTCTAGAGAAATGCGCGGGAAAGACTGTATAAAACTAGAAGTGAGGTGCCATTTATTATCAAAGTAGTAGTCTGAAATTTTCTGAGAGAAATAGGGTGTCATGAACTCCGGAATTTGAATTTTGTCGATCAGTCGATACCCGAGCCAATTATCTCTCCAAAAATAAATCGTATCTCCAGTGCCAATCGTGCAGAAGGTATCCGAAACAATCTCCCGAATCGTCCTTCTCACACCAGTCCAAATCGACGAACTCGCCCATTGGGAAGCCCAATCCATGGTCTGAGTGAGATATTTCTGACGAAGCAGCCGATATCCGAGGCTGTTCATGTTCATAATATGCCAACCCAGCCGAAACATGAAACTATTATTGATGTCAGAGAAAGATTTGACTCCAATGCCGCCATGTTCCTTCAGAGCACGAGCTCTGTTCCAACTCACAGAAAAAGAAGGTTTCTTCAGAGTACTTCCGGTCCAGATGAATGCTTTACAAGCTCTGTCAAGGGCAAGCAGAAGTTTCGCTGGCCATTTATAAACAAGCATGCTATGTACCGCAGCACTGTTGATAACAGAAGAAACTAAGCAGAGCCTGCCCGCCATAGAGAGTTGACCACCTTGCCACCTCGGGAAATGGGTTAGAATCCGATCATAGATAGGTCGAAGCTTAGCCGAAGAAGGTCGACCCGAGAAAATAGGCACTCCCAAGTATGTGAAAGGGATGGACCCAATGTTGAAGTCCAAAGTCCGTTGAAGCCGAGAACGTCGCCCAGGAGACACCCCTTTCCCGAAGTAAATAGTAGACTTCTGCTTGTTGCAGTATTGACCAGAGACCGTGGCATATAGCTGAAGAATTGAGTCTATCATAATGCAGTTGCGCTTTGAGGCTTGACAGAACAGGAGGACATCGTCAGCGTAAAGCAGATGAGAAGGGAAACTCAAAGATCTCGAGAAACGCATGCCGGCGATTAAACCCCGATTAGCAGCATCCAGAAAAATACGGCTAAGAACATCTTCCGCCAAGGCAAAAAGAATGGGAGACAAGGGATCTCCTTGTCTTACCCCCCTGCCGCATTCGAAATAGCCATAGAGAGCACCATTGAACCGAATAGAGATGCGAGCCGAGCTGAGAATAGTTTTGATCCAAGAGCAGAAAATATTGGGGAAGCCGAACTCTTGAAGTACGAACAGAAGAAAATCCCATCTAAGCGTATCAAAGGCCTTATGAATGTCGACTTTAAGAGCCATGTTTTTTCCGTGAACAGACCTCTCCATGCAGTTCGCCCCTTCCGAGGCAAGAGTGATACATTCATGAATAGAACGTCCCAAAATAAAGCCAAACTGATTGTTGGAGACGATGGTGGCAGCAACAGCATTTAGTCGGATCGCCAGAATCTTGGCAATAACTTTGAAAAAGAAATTGCCTAGAACGATGGGCCGATAATCAGAGATAACCTTGGCATCAACTTTTTTGGGAAGAAGGCTGAGAGTATTGGAATTGAGACCCGAAGGGAGATAATGATGAGTGAAGAATCTTCTGATGGCGGAAGTGAAATCATGCTCAATAATGTCCCAGGCGGAACGATAGGGAGCAGTTATTCAATAAACCACTTTTATTTTAAGAATTGCGAACCAGCAAAAATGCATGAATTTTATGCATAACATGCATGAATAAACTGTATAAAGGTACGAATTGCGAAAAATAATTTTTTTTGCTACCTTTGGGATTCGAACTCAAGACCATGAATTTATCCAACAAAGTGATGAATCAACCGTAGATCTTGATGATCTAAGGGCTGAAAATGATTCTTAATTTATATTTTAAAAAGCGTTCTTATTTTAGCCTTCCCCTATATAGGGAGCAGTTATTCAATAAACCACTTTTATTTTAAGAATTGCGAACCAGCAAAAATGCATGAATTTTATGCATAACATGCATGAATAAACTGTATAAAGGTACGAATTGCGAAAAATAATTTTTTGCTACCTTTGGGATTCGAACTCAGGACCATGAATTTATCCAACAAAGTGATGAATCAACCGTAGATCTTGATGATCTAAGGGCTGAAAATGATTCTTAATTTATATTTTAAAAAGCGTTCTTATTTTAGCCTTCCCCTATATAGGGAGCAGTAAAAATTATGTAGTCTAGTGGTAAGAAAGAGCGGTAAAAAAATTGACTTTATTAACTGCGCTATGTAGTCTAGTGGTAAGAAAGAGCGGTAAAAAAATTGACTTTATTATACTAAAAAAATTGACTTTATATCATATTTATCTCTTGATGATTATATAAATCTTGTTTCTCATATGCAATAAATGATTTCTTATTCCTGCTGACACGATCTAATTTTTAACGAAAAGATTTATACTTTTACTTTTCCTTTTTCTAAGAGGAGATTGCGATTCACTTGGACTCTACTTGACGTCCCGTTTTCAATAAATCTTCTTATACACCAAGCTTCAGATTTATTTATCTGCAGTCGAAATCACTCCTTTATTTCTCGGTGAGATTTCTGTCTCTTCATCTTCTCCTTTAATTTTCCTCTCCCCTTTCATCAATATCTATATTTTATGAAATTGTAGTTAATAAGATGCTGTATTTGGCCTCCAACATATAATTAATTTGACATTGTCAGTATCGAGCTTTTTTTTTTCTTCTTCCCGGAGCCCTTAAACGAAATTGTTCTACTTAATTTGTTAGTCAAAGCATCCCATTTTTTATCTTGAATAGTCAAATCTGATTATATCTCAATTTCCACCTACATAATGTATGCATGCAGATATGCATATGTGTATGTTTATATATATCTGAGTTTTCTTTGTGATTAATGCTTCTATATATTGTATGCAGATAGATTTCAGTCTCGGTAGAGTGGAGCCATGACTAACGATGGTGATCCTACCGATGCCTCAATTCCCACTAGGATTGAGGTTTGTGTCGATTTTTTCGATTGCATTATTGTTTGTACACAACTACTATTTAATTTGTGTTGTTGATGCATTTTTTGATCAAAATATAGGGGAGATTCAAGGCCATTGTCATATGTTGGTTTCTTGGATTAGGCAATCTTGTGGCGTGGAATAGCATGCTCACTATCTCCGATTATTACTATCAAGTGTTCCCGGTGAGTGATCAATTCATTTTAGTATTTTTTTTGCTAAATTTATGCGATTTTGATACTTGATTAATTAGTGTGAATGCATGATGTTCTAAGTCATAAAACGCACATGTTCAATTTGTTTGCAGACTTACCATCCGTCGAGGGTACTTACCCTAGTCTACCAACCTTTTTCATTTGGAACCATGATATTACTTGCTTACTACGAGGCCAAGATTAATACAAGGATGCGAATCTTGTTTGGATACACCCTTTTCTCTTTATGCACACTTGCCCTTCTACTCGTAAGTTCATCTCCTTTAATTTGTTCATAATTAATTTCCTTAAACGGCCTTCTTAATTCTAAGCTCTACTCGATCATTATCAGGTTGATATAGGAACCTCAGGGAAAGGAGGGATTGCAAATTACATTGGAATCTGTGTTCTCGTTGGTGGTTTTGGATTAGCAGATGCTTTCACCCAAGGAGGGATTGTTGGAGATTTATCTTTCATGGAACCTATCTTTCTACAGGTGAACTCATTCTACCATTAATTTTTAGCCTATTTGAAGTTAATTTAGAGGCGTTGGTGGTTTTGTCCAAACAGTCATTCTTTGGTGGTTTGGCTGCGTCCGGAGCCCTCACCTCCGGCTTGAGACTCGTCACAAAATGGGCTTTCGACAAAGCTGATGATGGCCTTCGTAAGGGTGTTAGTAAGTCACTCCTCATCTCACTACATTTTGGCTTATGCATCTACTTAATTTTGGGGTGCATGGTTTTGCAGTTTTGTTCCTGTCGATCTCAACGTTGTTTGAGTTCGTTTGCGTGTTCCTATATGCATACGTGTTTGGGAGAATACCAATAGTGAAGCACTTCCGCAGGAAGGCAGCTTCCGAGGGCTCCAAAACCGTTGCATCGGATCTTGCTGCTGCCGGGATCCATACCTCATACGATGATGGCACTGTAAGCTACTGATTCGAACTCTTAATTTAATTATAGTAACATATTTGTGTAGTATATATATTTGGACTCTTATTATTATTGCAGGTTGTTGATCGGTTAAGCAACATGACATTGATACGCCAGAATGTTGATCTTGCCTTGGACCTTTGGCTGATATATGCACTCACATTATCAATCATCCCCGGCTTCCTATTCGAGAACACCGGCCATCACCAACTCGGCTCTTGGTAATTAAGTTATATACCATAATGATCGATGTAACAAAAATATATGGAAATCAAAATGAGTTGGATTATATATATATATATGTAATGTAGGTACTCGGTTGTGCTGATGGCACACTTCAACTTGTGGGATCTTATTGGAAGATATGTCCCCCTTGGTGGGTGCCTAAGATTGGAGTCGCGAAAGGGTCTGATGATGGCGTGCCTGTCGCGTTTGTTGCTGGTTCCTTGCTTCTACTTCACGGCCAGGTATGGAGAGCAAGGATGGATGATCGTGCTGGTCTCGTTTCTAGGGCTCACCAACGGCTATCTCACGGTGTGTGCACTCGCTGTCGGGCCTAAGGGCTATAAGGCACCGGAGCAGAACGCGTTGGGTAATCTCTTGGTTGTGTTTCTCATCGCTGGTATATTTTCGGGCGTTGTTCTCGACTGGCTGTGGCTCATCAACAATGGATCCTTTTGATTCAACCACACCTCATTTGCACTAACACAACTTAGGAACTACTTGTTGGTTTTTCTTTATTGTCTTGCTCTTATTATTATTTAATTTCATTTTCTTGTATATAATAGTTTCATCATATGAAATGACGATTTTGGAATTAAACGTTAATCGTCTTGATAGCATATGGAATGTCAATTCTTCTAGTACAAATTTACAATGTTTAAATATACTCTTAATTAATTTCATTTGATGTATACGATTAGAGATGTATTGAATCAAAATTTGTTTGTTGTAATTAACTTGTAAGTGAAGAGATCAAGTATAAGCATAGGCTCATTGATTAATAGGTACAATCATATGTTTATTAGTATATCCAACAGATATGACATACTCCCTCCGTCCCTCAAAGAACTTCTTAATTGGGGACGACACGGATTTTAAAGGAAAAGTTATTAGATATATGAAAGTGGTGAAAAAGTGCTATAATTATTATTGGAAGTTGTGAAAACGTGTTATAATTAGTATTAAGAATAGTGAAAAGTGAAAAATAAAAATAAATAAAATATTATTAGCAGTGGGATAGTTTCCTAAAATGGAAAGAAAAAAAGCGGAAGTTATTTGGGGGACGTCCTAAAAAGCAAAAAGAAGAAGTTATTTGAGGATGTAGACAATACATGGTACAATAAATGATCCGACCGGATGACCTCTAATAGTGTTTCACGGAAGAAATATTTTGGAAGTTCTTATATATATATATATATATATATATATATATATATATATATATGGTGTGGTTCTAGAGAGAACTACATTATTTGTGAGAACGGGAGAACCATCAAATCTAATGCATCCACTGTAAAAATTAATGCATTCGCTGTTAAAATTAATGCACTAAAAAAATAAAAATAAAATGATCCCTTCAGGATTCGAACCCAGGATCTGCATTCATCCAACAAGATGATGCATCTACCGTAGATCTTGATGATCGAATGGCTGAAAATGGTTCTCCGGTCTTCTTTTATTTATGGTTCTTTCTTGAACCTCTCCCTATATATATATATATATATATATATATATATATATATATATATATAACATAAGTAAATAAATTTAAAGATCGTGCGATCGAGGACTCGAACCCAGGACCTCAGGTCTTGGGCATTAACCTCAGGTCTAGAGTTTTGGGCAGTGTCATGTACGAGATATTAGTTGATGTGTTATTTATAGGTTGAGGGTCTGCCTAACCCCTCACTTCTATGGGTGTTTCTTTAAAAATAAAAATTAAAAAATCCTAATACCGCTAGACCAACACGCGCACACAATTGAAAATCTAAGGTTAATTTCAGGAATAATGTTAATGCACATAATATGTATCCATATGTATATATATATATATATATATATATATATATTAATTATTTTATTTTTATACGATTTAAGAATTAGTATTAAGTTTTTAATTATGATTTATTAAATTATTTACCTAAGTTTTTAATAAGATTAGCGAATCATTCCATATTCAAATCATTCGAAATCTTTTTTATATTAGTTAAAGATTTTTTTCATTATTTAATCAAATATTGAATTCAAATTCAAGAAATCATATCACAATAGAATGATGTTTGACCAACGAAACAAAAGAATTTCATCGCTGAGCTCCCAAAATTGGACTTCTCGAGGTCCAATATTAATTAACTAAGATGTAGTATTTTTTTTTTTGTACTTTATTTTTCTTTTCATAACATCAAATTTTATTATTCTGAAGTCTTCCTTATTTTTTTAAAATTTTTTAATATTCAGCTCAAATATATTCAATTAAAATTAAAAATTTTATTATATTTATAAATATGATAAATGAGTTAGTATCAATTTATATACATGTAGAAATATAAATTATTTATCGTGCATTGCAGATGGTGCAAATGCTAGTTATTTTGTTACTTGTGGGCAATTTAATTTCAATTTATTATGTTTTTCTCTTTATTTCACACTTTTGTTTCGTTATTTTTGTGTAATTTTCTTCGAGATAAAATATGCAATATGCAATTATGTATCTTAAATTTTAATTATGATTGAAAAAATATATATATGTATATTAAATAAAAAATTTAGATCATGAAAAACCTTTAATTTGATATATGAAAGATATAAATCAATTTAAACTGGCAAGTTATGATCGTTTTAAATTTCTATATATTAAATATTTTTTTGTGTTTATTTTAGTTTATTTAATTAATTTTCTTGAAGTTTGAGATTATTGACACACCTAAACATCTTTTAACATTTTGTTCTTTTTTTCTTCGTTATTTTCTTATTTATGACATTTTGATTTTTTATATTATGTAGTTCTATTTATTTTAAATTGATTTTTTTAACAAGATACAATGTCACTATTATAAGAATATAATATAACTTATATAAAAAGAAAAGTATAAAGTTGTCACATTACAAAAGAATATTTGTGAATGTTTTTAAGATAATAATACATGTATCTATTTTTGTCTAATTGATTAATCATTTATCAAATTAATAAATATTCAAATAATTATAAGTTAATAAGTGAAAAAAATTAATTACAAGAAAATAAATAAAAATATAAAATAGGAAGGAATAGTTAAAACGGTTTGAATAATATCATGCGGTAGCTACGTTATCTAATTATTTCATAAATGTATATGTTATAATGTTAATGAAAAAATCATAATAAATTAGTAAAATTTAAAGGGTTAATTGCATCAAAATACCCGACCTTTCCCAAAATTTGGTTTTTTGACAAACTTTTTAATTGTAGCAAAAATTTTAGCTACGTTTCAATTTATTGCAATGTCCGTCCCGCGTATATTTCCGGCCAAATCCATTCATTTCCGGCCAATTTATTTTAGCTACGTTTCAATTTATTGCAATGGATTTGAGACGACAATGTTTCATTACCCGGCACGACATGCCACCTAAAGCTTTACGGAGGTCCACCTCAGCATGGATTTGGTCGGAAATATACGCGGGACGGAGATTGCAATAAATTAAAACGTAGCTAAAATTTTTGCTACAATTAAAAAGTTTGTCAAAAAATCAAATTTTGGGAAAATGTCAGGTATTTTGATGCAATTAACCCAAATTTAAATAAAAATTAAAAAAAATTATAAATGTATGACTATAATTGTGGGAACAATGTCATATGTTGATCGATCATAAAAATTTACTATAGGACAATATTTTGTAAATTAGTTAACTCGAAATAAAAAATAAAAAATAAAAAATAAAAAGAAATAACTATAATTGCCAAAATAATATCATACATTAATCACATTAATTGAGTACTCAATGATATAATGTATTAAGATTATATAAAGTTAATAGTGGTCATAATTATGATACATATTCCTAGGTGGAATACAAAATCAATTAAATTTGTATAATATTTTTGAAATTTTAATTTATAAAAAATTGTGCGTTTTGTATCAAACAAGATAGTAAGGTGTTATAAGTATATTATATATTCTAATTACACATACTAAACTAGCCCTTATTAATATATCTACTCAATTATACCAGAAGTGTGTTCATTATTTATAGCACAAACGTGCAAATGTTTATTATAAGTATGTGTATAGATTTTCTATCTATATTCATGAATAAATATTATTTTCAACTCATACTATTAATTATATTTTGAAGTATGAAATGTGTATTTTTTGTTTATACGACCTTTCCATTTTATGTCAATTATATCTTCAATTTTTTTTACTTTGAAGATTAACGTGACTTGTCGAATGCCACAATGTATTTAAAGTTCTTTTTTTTTTTAACTTGCATGACACAAAGTATCACAAAGTGACATAAAACGATATCGCTTTGTCCCTTACAATTTTCAAAATGAATTTTGTAAAATCCAAGCTGAACTTCTTAAAATTAATAGGACAACGTTGTTTTGTGTTATGTAAGTTAAAAAAAATCTAAATGCATCGGATCAGGCTAGTCACATCAATTTTCCTTAACCAGAAAATAAATAAAGGGTATATTTAAAAAAAATTAATGCTATATATATTCAATAATTTAAGATGTAGATAATATGAAAATAATTTCATTTATACATTAATCAGTTATCCATTAGCAAACAAACATATCCATGAATTCATGAACAAACGTGCAAATCTATAATGCTATAGAGTTCGATTAATTTTCTAGGCACAATATATACTGGATCTATGTTGCACATAAAATATCAAATTGGAGATTCATCGAATGAAGTGGCGGTATATGCATATATGAACATGTGATCAAGGGGAGAGGTTCAAATAAGAACCACTAAATAAAATTAGAACATAGAACCATTTTAAATCATTCGATCATCAAGATCTACGGTGGATGCATCATCTTGGTGGATGAATGTAGATCCTGTGTTCGAATCCTGAAGGGAGCAAAAAATTTATTATTTTTTGATGCATTAAATTTAATAGCGAATGCATTAATTTATATAGTAGATGCATTGATTTTAATGGTTCTTATGTGATAAGTGGGGTTCTCACTATAACCGCACCCTATGATCAAGATTGATTCACATATATTTAGGATTTTTTTTTTTTATTCACATATAGCTTATCATATAATAAGGTATGATTATCATGAATCGGTCGAAACGAAATGTACTAAAATTAGAAGGTCCATTTAGACGGTGGACAAAATTACCTGAACAGATGGCATGTATATAAATATATTGTTTTATGAGTATCCACGTTTTCTAGGATGCAACAATCTCATCTTTCATGTATGAATCCACAGTGTTCTTATATATGTTTAATCCCAGTTTTTACATCTCAGTTTCTTTCATTACTATGCTTAGTGATTGCATATACATATTTATGTATACATGATGCATGTGTACATATCTCAATTTTCTCTGTGATTAATGCTTCTATCACTATATCTGCATGTGTGTCGATCTCAGTTTCGTAGAGGAGAACCATGACTCATATTGATTCAAGCGCGGTCCAAATTCCCACTAGGGTTGAGGTTTGTGTCAATTTTTTATTTTCTTGCAAGAAATGTAGAAACTATTTTTTTGTTTTTGATGATTTTTTTTTGTTTTGGGTTGATTTGAATTCAGGGCAAATTTAAGGCCTCTGTCGTATGTTGGTTTCTTGGATTAGGCGGTCTTGTCGCATGGAATAGTATGTTAACAATTCAAGATTATTACTATGAGTTGTTCCCAGTGAGTATGATTTTTTTTTTCCTTTTTTTTTTGCCCATTTCTTGATATTGATTTTTGCCTTAATTATTTACTTTTTATTCATAGGTTTGTTATGGTTTTATGAACTACAAATAAAGATATTTGGAGCAGTAATTTGATTAATTATTGAAGTAGCTGGTTTCTTCTCATTTTGCAGTTATTTTGGCGCAGATTATGAGTGTATAATTCTGATAAGGATAATGAGTTTTTAGCAATTTTTGATTTTGCACATGAAGATTAAAACTTGTTCCAAAATGCACTAACTTTACTTCTTCTTCTTTTTTTCACATGAACTTTTAAAGTTCAGAATACACGAACTTTAACTAGTTTTTTGGATTTTGTCACAAATCCCCAATTGAAACCAACACTACAGCCACATGGAAAATAAAAAATTGTTATTCTGGATTTGAGGTTTGCGAGAAAATTCAAAATACTTAATGAATTCCATGTTTTGTTTCAAGCTGGGATCTGTGAGAAAATCTAGAAAAAAGAAGTAAAGTGTATTTTAGGACAAATTTTAAAGTTCATGTGCAAAACAGAATAAAAAGAATAAAGTTCATATATTCTAAGACGAGCTTTAAAGTTCATCTGCAAAACCCAAAACGGCCCAAAGTTCATGTGCATTGAAGCATTAACACATTTTGATGAGACATTTTGCTTCCTAGTTTGTTATTTCTTCTTGCTAGAAAAGCTGATGAAAATCTTCCAACATTAGTATTGATTTTCTTAGTGATGAACTGAGTATCTTTGATCTGCAGCGCTATCATCCCTCTAGGGTGCTTACCTTAGTTTATCAGCCATTTGCATTTGGAACGATGGTAGTACTTGCTTACTACGAGGCGACGACGGATACAAGGAGGCGAATCTTGTATGGATACATCATTTTCTTCTTAAGCACATTAGGACTTATACTGGTGAGTTGTGCACTTAACCATCATGTTTTATTCTTAACTTCTGGTTGATTGTTGTCCTTACACGAAACATCTCCTTTACTATAGATAGATTTAGGAACGTTAGGGAGAGGAGGGATCGGGGATTATATCGGGATATGTGTTTTCGTTGCTGCTTTTGGAGTAGCAGATGCCTGTGTCCAAGGAGGGATGGTTGGAGATTTGTCTTTCATGCATCCTGACTTCGTGCAGGTAATGAAGCCGTTCGTTTAACTGTTTTCGATTCTTGGCTCTTTGAGTTAACATGTGTGCTTGTTTCAAACAGTCATTCTTTGCTGGTTTGGCTGCTTCTGGAGCCCTAACATCTGGCTTGAGGCTAGTTACAAAAGCGGTTTTTGACAAAAGTGATCATGGTCTTCGTAAGGGTGTTAGTAAGTTGATCATCTCTTTCTCTCATATTATCTCACTAGCTATCCAAAATTTGTGATATCACCTCTTATTCTTGCTTTTATAAGTAAATCCTGCAACAATTCACTGAGCTTGTTATCTAGGAATTCACAACTGTTGTAGACTTATAGATTGTCATATAATTGCAAGCTTGAAACTTATCAAGATTTTGCCTTGATTTACTTTGAGAAGATGACATAATCTGAGTCATAGATATCGACTCTTGTTCATGTTTTCTAAGCAAATCATATAACAATAATATGAAATTTGTTGTTTTGGAATAGTTTTTTTTCTTCTTTTTCTTAAAAACAAAAGTTGTTTGGGAATAGTTAGATGCTCATATTTAAATGTAATCAAGATTTTGATATTGTTTTCGTTTACAGTTACTGTTAGAAGATGACACGATTTGCTTACTTTCTATGTTGTGTGATTTTATGCAGTTCTATTCCTCTCTCTCTCAACATTGTTTGAATTTGTTTGCATATTCCTATATGCATACGTCTTTGGGAAACTTCCGATTGTGAAGCACTTCCGTAAGAAGGCAGCTTTGGAAGGTTCCAAAACAGTTACATCTGATCTTGCTGCTGCTGGGATCCATACCGAATATAATGAAAAAGTAAAACTATATATGTTATAAGACTAATTCATAATATTGAATCTATATTCCAATACTTAAACCTATTATTGCAGATTACTGATGCTAAACACGAGCGCTTAAGCAACAAGGAGTTGTTACTTGAGAATAGAGATCATGCCTTCAACCTCTGGTTTATATACGCACTTACATTATCAATCTTCCCTGGATTCTTATACGAAAACACCGGTGAACACCAACTAGGCTCTTGGTAAGTCACCATTCAATTTTATTTTATTTTCAATAATTCAGTAATCAAAATTGTGTGCTTCATATGCAAGGTATGCTGTTGTCCTGGTGGCATGCTACAATGTTTGGGATCTGATTGGAAGATACGTCCCTCTCGTTGAATCCATCAGATTGGAATCTCGAAAGGGTCTCATCGTTGCATGTGTGTCGCGTATTCTGCTCATTCCTTGCTTCTATTTCACTGCCAAGTATGGAGACCAAGGATGGATGATCATGCTAGTCTCGATTCTGGGACTAACAAATGGCTATCTCACAGTTTGTGTACTCACGGTTGCTCCGAGGGGCTATACGGTGAGTTTTGAAACTATTCATCACGTTTAGTTTGTGTATTTGAATGATTATACGATCAAACAAAGTTAATCAATGATTGTAGGCACCGGAGCAGAACGCGTTGGGTAATCTGCTAGTTGTATTTCTTCTTGGTGGTATATTTGCAGGCGTCGTTCTCGACTGGTTGTGGCTTATCAACAACGCGTCGTTTTGAGGAACGACGACGTCGTTTGCTCATTTACAGTGGGGAGCTACTGGTTTTATTTCTTCTTTTTCCTGGAAGTGGATACAAATAATTGGTGTTTCTTCTTTTTATGCAATTTCAGGGGGATAGAATCCAGTTTTCATGATTTCGGAAACAAAAGTTAATAATTGTAATGCAAAGAAAATTGAGTGGGACTCAGAGATTGCGAAGCCAGTATTGCCCAAAGAAATAAATAAAAGTTTGGTCTCATTTTATTTTATTGATGCATAAAAGAAGGTATGAATTGAATGATATTCAGTTGGCCATAATTAAGGCGATATGATATATGAATTGACTTGCACCGATCTATAGAGAAAACCATTCAATTAAACTGGAAATATATCCTTGTGTTTTTCCACAAATGCCTAACGCCAAAAAAGGAGTTAATTGAGAATTAAACGCCAACCTTTTAATTAGCATTTTTGCAAAGTCAAGCTCAACTTTTAAGGGGGCAAGGATAATATCCCAACCTTCTAATTTGCAGTAAATTCGGATTTTTTTTTTTAAGTTTTAAATAAAATTTAAATTTGAGTAGATATTTATACAATATTGAACTTAAAAATGGTTAGGTTTTTGAAATTAATTGTCTAGATAGGTTGTCCAAAAGCAATTATCTGAGAGTTTGCATGGCGTGGTCAGGGGTGGGAGATTGCCAGTTGACCTCCCTGGAATTTTCCAAAAGAGTAAGAGTATTTTTGTAATTTTATAAATACGTAATAAAAATATAGAAAAATATAGGTTTTATTTCCACCATTATCAAGTTGAGCGGTTTTACAATGTGATTAACATACAAATTTTAGAGGTGAATCAAAATTTTGATGAAATTAATTCAAAATTAATTTTATGCATGGCGTTGTAAAATTTTATCCGTCTGAATTTTCTAGAGTTGCTTTGTATGAACCTGAAAAATGATTGCTTAGTACATTACATCGAAAATGCGATATTTGAATTTTTTTTTCTTCAGTAAATGTATTCGCAAATATTAATAATGGAGCTATTATGCAGAACATGAAAAATAAGAGAGAAATATTGTGATTTCTAAAACAATCATGCTTATTTTATTTTTTCGATTTGTTATCCAACTTTAATGACATTCAATTTTGTTAATGATTATTATTTATTTTTAGTTTAAATTGGAGTAATTTTTTACTTTTATTTAATTAATAATTTTATTGAAAAAAATTGGACCCTCTGAATTGAAAGTTTGACTCTGCCACTGATGACATTTGTTTTAGTTGCAATTTTAGATATCCGACGACGAAGGTCAATCCATATTATGGCTTCAAATTAAAGCCCCATGGAGAAAGAAAAAAATGTGAGAACTATTGAGAACATTAAGAACAAATTAAGAATAAATTATGGATTCATGTATTTTTACTCGAATT
Organism: Salvia miltiorrhiza; assembly: GCF_028751815.1. NCBI lineage: Eukaryota > Viridiplantae > Streptophyta > Magnoliopsida > Lamiales > Lamiaceae > Salvia > Salvia miltiorrhiza. The sequence goes on from NC_080388.1 coordinate 39,350,390, forward strand.
TTTAAATTAGTGAGAATATCGCGAAATTTTATAAAGTTTTTAAATTTTACGACAATTAACCCTTAATTATAAATACACAATTGAATAAATCGTGCATATAATACTATTAATGACTCAACTCTTTATTTTAATTCTACTATTGAGATGAAAATGACTAATTAGCAGGTACTCATACTCTATTATTGATGTTTATTTTGCAATGTTAGAATTTTATTGATATATAAATAATTATTATAACAATTTATATTTAACCATTTAGATGTATTATGAATGCGTTGGGTAATTGGCAAGTTACTGTATGGATTTGTGATGAAAATGGATATTAAAATTAATTTTTAGTTGAGTTTGAGAGGAATTGATTATATAAATTCTAAATATATCATAACACTTAATCGACATGTTTATGTGGACTTTTTTTAATGGGGTATTGGCTGTAAATACTCAAACTTTTTTCATTTTCTAGTTTTGCACCCCAACTTTAAAATCTAACCATAAATATATGAATTTTGAATTCTTTTTTATTTTGCACCGACAAATTTTTACTTCCAATTGTTGTTGACATGGCAGTTGAATTGATATCTCAAACCTTATAATTGAATTATTTGGTATTGGGTGAGCTGCAGCAAAATAATTTTGACAAATGAGGGGAGGGAGGAAGTCGGTGGCTCATGGCTGTGAGCGGCGTCAGAATATGAGAGAGAGGGAGAACTGAGAGACGAGAGATGAGAGAGGAGAGAAAGAACGAAGGGAGAGGTGGAGACGCCGCCTCCGACGACGGCACCGCTGTCGAGCCGGCGGCAGCAGGAGCGCCGAGAGAGAGGGTGGGCGGTGGTGGGTGTGTTGTGTGTGTGAGGTGTGTGTGTGAGGTGTGTGTGTTGTGGTCATGCCACATAGATTTAAAACAAAAATTAATATGCCACATGAGTTTTTATTTCGCATGAATTCAAATTATGTTAAAATTAAGATTAAATTTAAAATTGATGTATTTTTTGACCAAATTTTTAAGTCATATTATAAACCAGAAAATTAGCAAACTATGAGTATTTTCTGGCAATAACTCCAAACCCAAACCTCATTATACACTAATATTATTTTAGACCAAATAATTCGATATAACTTGTTATGATCCCATCGTACCTCTGATCTATATAACAAAAATGGACGTTGAAAACGTTAGGTTACATTTTTTTTTTTTTTGAGAAGTCAAGAAAAATTTATTAAAACCAAAAGAGTACAAGAAGTACTCAAGTTCAATCACACGATACACAACACGGCACAACCAAAAGGCACCGCCACAATAAGAGAAACAACACTATGAGAAGCATGAGCAGGGATCAAGTATCCAGTCATGCAAGGAGAAGCAAAAGCGCTCATATCTAGCCTTCATCCATTTCCATGTAAACGGGAAGATCTCCTCCACAGCTTTACCAACATCTGAGGTTTCATTCTTGAAGATGCTCGCATCCCTAACTTTCCACACTGTCCAACACACACATTGCCAAATGCAGTTGTAAAACAACTTGCTGGTTTTGTTCTTGCCCAAGCTGATGAATTCGAAGAAGTGATCAAGAATGGAGAATGGAGAATGTAGATAAGTAGGGAACCTGTAGCTAGGGTTGTAAACGAATCGAATAATTTTGCTCGATTCGAGATTCGATTCGAAATTGACCGATTCGTATTCGAAATTATTCGATTCGTATTCGATAACAAATATTCGATTCGATTCGATTATTATTCAAATACGTATATAAAAATATGATATTCGATTCGATATATATATATATATATATATATAATATAAATATTTTAATTATAATTATATATATATATATAATATAAATATAATATTTTAATTATAATTATTTATATATATATATATATATATATAATATTCTGATCCTAATTGTATATATATATATATAGAATATTAACATTTTAATTATATTTTTTGTAGAATTTAATTTTTTAACCCTCTTTTCTAAAAAAATAGTAAAAAAAACTATTCTAACCCTAAGTTTCTACCTATCCGCGGCGCGCCCCCATTCCCAAAATTTGAAACCATTTCAATTTCCAAGCTTCCAGTTCCAGCGGCGCTTCTTCTCCTCTTCTCCACGCACGCCGCGCCGTCTGTTGCTGCCGTCAACGTCTGCCAGGCTCGTCGCACGCCGCCGGTCGCCCTCCGTCTGCTGCTGCCCTGTTGTGTGCACCATGCCGCCCTCTCCGTCTGCACCTTTCGCGTTTGGCCTTTCCGTCTGCTGCTGCCCCGCCGTCTGCACCCGCCGCCCTCTCCGTCTGCACCTCTAGCGTCGCCTTCTCCGTCAGCCTCTCCGTCTGCTGCTGCCGAGTTATGTACGGGAGTTTATGTGAGTTATATACAACTACTTTTGTGTTTGGTAGAATGTGTTTACGCTAATTGTTGTTTGGTGGCATCTGCTAAAATAGAGACTATTTTGTTAGAAATCTGTTTATTAAATCATGTGAGCATCTGTTTATTGAATCATGTTTATTAAATCATGTGAGCATATTTTGTGAATCATGTCAGCATGTGAGCATATTTTGTTAGAATTTTGTTAGAAATCTGTTTATTGAATCTGTGACCATGCTAGAATCACACGCCTCATCTACTACTTAAGTTTGAATAATTGTTGGTCTGAAGTTTGGCCTCATCTACTGTCACTTGTGATTTTATGAAGATATTGATACTTGTGATTATATTTTGTTAGAAATTATGAAGATATTGATACTTGTGATTTTATGTTTGTTTGGGCAGAATGGACAACTCAAATTTAATAGAAAATACACCTCAAGAAGATGAGATTATGGTGGAAGAAAATGAGGTGGAGAAAGAAGTTGTGGATATAAATGATGATAAAGATGGTAATACAATAGAAGGAGATGATGGAGAGAAAGATAAAGAAGAAGGTATTGATGGAGAAGATGCTAAAGATGGAGACAAGCAGGAGGAGAATAATGTTTTTGATAAGAAGAAAAGGAAAAAATGTTCCAAAGCTTATGATGATTTCATTGAATTGACAGGAGATGATGGAACTACAAGGTTTCAATGCATACATTGCAAGACTTTTCTTGCTAAGACGTCTACTGGCACAACATCTCATCTTTGGAATCACTTGAAGAGGTGTTTGCAAAAGAAGCTTCACTTGAAGAAGCAAAAGACGTTGCAATTTCAGCCTGTGAAATCCAAGTTTGAGATGAATCCTTTATCTGATGGCAGATATAATCACATGAAGCAGAGAGAGGCCGTTGCCCATTGGATTTTAATGGGTGAGAAACCATTTAATGCTGTAGAGAATGATGGTTATACTTTCATGATGAGTATAAACCAACTCCAATTTGAGAAGATTTCTCGTGCTACAGCAAAAAAAGATGTCATTAATGTTTATAACATTGAGAAGAAAAAATTGATGTTGACATTGAAAGACATCAATAAGATTTCATTGACCACTGACATTTGGAAGTCAAAGGTGCAAAAGATTTCTTATATGTGTGTCACTGGTCACTTTGTTGATTCAGAGTGGCAACTTCAGAAGCGGCTTCTTAGCTTCATACCTCTTCCTCCTCCACATGGAGGTAATACTATTTGTTTCTTTACATAATGTTGTCTTTCATTAAATTTATTGATAATGACTCAATACTTATATATATATATATATATATATATATATATATTTTCAGGTGTTGATATCTATGATGGGCTTATAAAGTGCACAAAGGATTGGGGAATAGAGCACAAGGTTTTCACCATCTCTGTGGATAATGCCTCAAACAATGATGTGGCAATTCGAATTGCTAAAGAAACATTCTCTAGGAGCCGTAAATTGCCATTGGAAGGTCAGTTGTTTCATGTTCGGTGTACTGCACATATATTGAATCTCGTTGTTCAAGATGGTCTTCTTGCGATTAAGAAAATCATTGAAGATGTCAAAAACAGTGTGAGATTTATTAACCAATCAGAGTCTAGGTTGAACAAATTCTCTGATGTTGTGCACCACTTAGGAATTTCTGTGAAAAGGTTGATCATTGATTGTCCAACTCGTTGGAATTCTACATATGAGATGTTACTTGAGGCATATAGAGTTAGAGATGCATTTCCTATTTTTCAACAAAGAGAGCCTTCATACCGCTGTTGTCCTAGCATTCTTGATTGGATGAAAGTGAAGGATGTTGTTGACATTTTAGAGGTTTTTTATGAAGCCACTCATGTGATTTCTGGAGTTGATTATCCTACTTCTAATGTCTATCTTGGTGTCATTTGGAGAGTCAAGCATGTTTTGAATGAAAAGGAAAATCATGTTGATGAGTTCATTAGAGTAATGATTAAAAAGATGAAGGAGAAATTTGACAAATATTGGGGAAGTTGCAATCTTTTGATGGCTATTGGAGCAATACTTGACCCTAGGTTCAAAATGAGGTTGGTTGATTTTGCTTTCCATAAGATATATAATGAGATTGATGCACGTGCAAATATTATGAAGGTTCGAGATGCATTGTATAACTTATACTTTGAGTATGTTGAAGTTGATAATGCAAAATCTCGGAAGGGTACTACTTCAGAAAGATGTTCTGCTACATGCACAAGCTCCACATCTCAAGGAAAATTAGTGCCTAGTGGTTTGTCTATGTTTGATGAGTATCTAGACACTGTTGAGGTGAATGGTCCTTTGAAATCGAAGTTGGACATTTACTTGGATGAAGGGGTTGTTAGAAGTCAAGATGGGGATGGAGCTGTGTCCTCTGAGTTTGATGCATTAGCTTGGTGGAAATCTCAAGAATTAAAGTTCAAAATTCTATCCACTTTAGCTCGTGATGTTTTGGCTATTCCGATAAGTACGGTTGCGTCAGAGGCCACATTTAGTGCAGGAAGTCGAGTATTAGATCCTTATCGTTCAAGGTTAGGTTCTGATATGGTAGAGGTTTTAGTTTGTGGAGCAGATTGGATTCGCCAACTTCATGGAATCAAGAAGCCCGTTATGTCACATGTAAGTTAATTTTCTATTTATCTAACATACACACACACACACACATTATGTTTATATTTTCATAAAATTGAGCTCTAATATTTATTTTCTTCATCTTGTTAGGAGGAAGAAGCACCTTTTTATGTCATGTTGAACACCACTTAAGTTACAAGCTTGGAGGAAGATTGGATGCTTGACATTTATTCTACTATCATGTTATTTTGTTGAATTTGAAACTTTTCGTGATGTATGTTCTAGATGGATATTGTTTATTTTACAAACTTTTAAATTTGTGGCTTATATTGAGGATTCCTATAGTGGAATTATCACTTGATCATTTATTATTGTCCCTTTATTGTTATGTGTTTATTTGGTAAATATGTTGAATATATACCTATATTATTGAACATTTTTTTTTCCTTCAGAATTTCGAATCGAATATTTTCGAATCGAATAGTATAGAATACAAGTCGAATACTCGAATCGAATATTCGAATCGAATATTCGAAAAAAAATTAAGGTACTTTCACAAGACGAATCGAATACTCGAATCGAATCGAATAATTCGAAAATAGCAACGAATCGAATAACGAATCGAATTTGGTATTCGAAATCGAATCGAATCACGAATCGAATATTAGTATCATTTCACGAATACGAATCGAATATGGTGATATTCGCTTCGATTCGATTCGATTACAACCCTACCTGTAGCCAATCGCATACATATTTCCAGATAGCAACAGCAAAAGGACATGAGAGAATGATGTGGTTGGACGTCTCCTCCGGCGTCGGACAAAACGGACAGCCACAGTCACCGTCTTCAACTTCAATCGCTCTTTTCAAAAGGTTAGACCTCGTGGGAATTCTATCTTGGACTGCTTTCCAGATGAAGGCTGACACTTTACCAGGAACGAACTTCGTCCAAATCTATTGAAAAGCTGATGAATCACTCTCCTCGGATGATGATTCTTTGTGTAAACGATCATACATCTCTTTAATTGCGAACCTGCCGAATTTCGACCCAATCCACTCCAGAGAATCGGCCTTTGATTGATCAATGGACACCCTACATATCAAAAACCAAAATTCAAGGAATTCAACAAATTCACCAAAATTAAACACCCTTGCCCAAGAAAACTCCCAACACCAGACCCCCTCTCTAGCATATCCCATCTCTCCAACCTTACAATCTTTTTGATTAGTTAAAGCAAATAACTTCCTAAACCTAAGCCTCAAAGGAATCCCGCTCCCAACCCAAGGATCTTCCCAAAAGATTGTGGACATCCCGTTACCAAGAGAGAAATGAAGGTTCTCAAAAAACACCTTACCCTCTAGACCACTCAGAAGACCTCTCAAATCTCTCCACCAAAAAGACCCAGTGTTAACTGAAACCCTTCTCCTAAATCCCCCCAGACTGTTCCCATATCTGAACTTAAGGACCCTCGCTACTGAAATAGAAATTTTATTGAAAAGGAAAGAAAACCTAGACCCATGAGTGCACAAACGCGACTGAGGGTCGGGCCTCATTAAAACCTCTTCAAAGAAAAGAGAAAAAATAGTGTCCGTCTAGAAATAGAAAAGGAACTGGCGGGTAAAGGAGAAGGAAACACCTCAGGAGCTCCGGCCTAACCATCACCCCTAGGAGTCCCAGTTCACCCAAACCAGAAACGAAAAAAACCAAACAAGTAGAACAAAACAAAAAAACCAAGACAGTCCACCAAAAGCAGACAGGACAGCAACACCCCAACCAAACAGCAACCCGCACGACCGTACGAAGAGGCCAGTGGCAACCACCAAGAGCAACCACCACCTGAAACAAAAACACAGAGGAGCAGACACGGAAAATGCAGCCAAAACAAAACCAAGGAACAAACCCACTAAACAAGAAACAAGGAAGAAGATCCCCAAAAAGCAGATCAAAAGCAAGTACAAAGTAACCACCACACCAACCAAAGCGGAACACCGATCAACCCACAACCAAACAAAGCACCTTCCTATCCAACTCTCCCAAGGTCAGTACAGAGCCAAAAGGTGCGCCAAGCTAAGGCTTTAAGATGCAACAACAAGCTGATACAATTCTATCCACTCAGACCCAATTCTCCGTTATAAGTGAGTTTCCTAATGCATTGGCCTTTATAATCAGTCTCAAAACCATACAGAACATGCATAAACCTTGACAAGAAGTCAAATTAAAAACAGGCATTGGACTTAAGGATCCTTGCCCACAATGCATTTATTGTGGAACATTTTTTTAAAAAAGAAAAGAAAAGAGAGAGAGACAAAACTATTGCACAACCCGCCAAAACATTGAACCTTAATATCTAAATAGTAAATATGTAGTGCATGTATAAATGCACCGATTTATTTTATAGATTAAGGGAGCGTTTGGTTTGAGACATAAAAAAAGGGATAAATTATATTTTTCACTTTATATCTCGTTTTTTATGTAATAAAAAATTTAAATAAGTCATCAAGAAAAGATATTATATCATTTTATAAAAATTTATAATAAGACAAATATTTTATCATTCAAAACAGACAAGATGTAAAAAATATAATTCCAATTTAAATAAATTTTAGCACCATATTCTAGCCAAAACTATATAGTAAAAGAAAATTTTATTCATATGAATAAAATTGTGAAAATAGTAGAATACTTTTGTAACGTGTATCAATGTAAAATACTTTATTATACATTTTTTTTTTGTTCCTATTTATACGATTTTTGCAATTATTACAAAATTTTGTGAAAATCGTGTAATAGCAGTATTTTATATTATTACACATTTTTTTGTAAAAATGTGTAATAGTTGCGATTTTGGAGGCAGTATGAAGGTTGAAGTGGCGACGACGATGATGACAAGGCAGTGGAGATCGAGACGACGAGACAAACACGGGAGAGGGAGTGTCATAGTGGTGGTGGCTGACGCAATCTAGAAAGAGAGAGGTGAGTATAAAGAGATAGACGAACCGTAAAGGACGGCGGCGCAAAAATGGCGAGAGAGAGGGGATGTAGGGTTTGCCTTTCTTTGTATTTCTTGTTTTGAATAATTTTTTTAAAGAAATTATTAAAGATATATTAGTATATTTATACTAAAAAAAATATTTTTAACCTTTTTTTTATCTTCATGAATATTAGTATTTTCTTTTACTAGATGAAAATGAATAGATTAACCTATTAAATTTAAATTTATATTTTACTATATTATTGTTTCATTTAGAGGGATAAAAGTTAAATGCTAGTACTACAATTTTAATGTATTGCGTGGATAAATTATACAGATTCCTTTTACATTGCTTTTTTTATTCATTTCCTTTTCACTTACGCCTGCAAAAAGTCTTCTTTATTGGCGCATTAGCAACTTGGTTGGGACCATTTTCTCAAAGAAAAAAGAAACGGGTTTGGGCCCCATGTGAATATCCTATATATATATCTCTCTCAAATAAAAGAAATGGAAACGCTACATTCAAGGAAACGTAATGAATGATTCCGTCATATAATGGGAAAACGCAATGAAAATTATTCTAGTATATCTTTTCCTCATTTACTGCCACACAGAATCTTAATTTAATTTCAATATTTCAGCCACATTTTATTGCCCGTGTTTTCAAAAATCTGAACACTCTTTCTAGTTCTTCCCATTTGGCAGCTGTTCAAAAGTTGACTCAATTTCAAGGATTTTGTGTAAATCTTGTTTCTTATTTATAACAGTTTCCCATTTTTTCTGTATGAATCTGTATACATCTTCTTCACATTAAAATCTGCAGCCTCTCTCTCTCTTCAGTTTTTTTGGAGGAGCAGCAATGAGTAATGGAGAATCAAGCATCGTCACAGCTCCTACCAGGATTGAGGTCTGCGTTGAATTGATTTTTCACCCTTGAATTTTATTCCCAACACTCAAAATGATCATTTTTTTGTGCATATTTTGATTGAAAAAGCAGGGGAAGTCTAAGGCAATGGTGGTTTGTTTTTTTCTTGGACTCGGATCTCTCGTCTCATGGAATAGTATGCTAACAATTAGTGATTATTACTATCAAATTTTCCCAGTAAGTTTAGGCCTTCAATTCAAGACGTTTTCCCATAATTCCCTCATTGATGAAAATATTTCCTAATCTACCAAATTAATTTGCAGGATTACCATCCTGCAAGAGTACTCACTCTAGTTTATCAGCCATTTGCACTTGGATCAATGGCGATTCTTGCTTACAAAGAGGCCAAGATCGATACAAGGAAACGAAACATATTTGGTTACACTCTCTTCTGCATAAGCACATTTGCACTTCTCCTAGTAAGTTGTTCATCTTTTTTTGCCCAAAATCGATGGATTTTCCTATTGCAAGAAGATTCTAGAACTTAATGAATGGTTGTTGTGGATGATTTGAATGAAGATCGATATAGCCACATCGGGGAGAGGAGGGATTGGAAATTATATAGGTGTGTGTGTTTTTGTTGCTGGTTTTGGAATTGCAGATGCTCATGTTCAAGGTGGAATGGTTGGGGACTTATCTTTCATGTGCCCCGAGTTCATGCAGGTCTCGTCTTTCTCGACTCCCATTTCGTCGTCTCTCTTTGACAACTTGTGTTGTATGTCAATGTTTTTGTGTGAATCGTGCAGTCATTCTTCGCTGGCTTGGCTGCTTCGGGTGCCTTAACCTCTGGCTTGAGGCTTGTGACAAAAGCAGCTTTTGATAAAACTGATAATGGACTTAGAAAGGGAGTTAGTGAGTCTCTCTTTGTCTCTCTCTCTCTCTCTCTCTCTCTCTCTCATACAACATAGTCTCAATTAGTTGATGATAATTTTGTGATGTGTGCAGTGTTGTTTCTTGCAATCTCCACCTTCTGTGAGTTTCTGTGTATACTGCTTTATGCGTTTGTGTTTGGGAAACTGCCTATTGTGAAGCACTTCCGCAGGAAGGCAGCATCAGAAGGGTCGAAAACAGTTTCAGCCGATCTTGCTGCAGCCGGAATCAAGACTGGAGATGGCGAAATTGTAAGACAGTTTGTGACAACAATTGCATAAATTTTAGGTATTATTTGATGCTGCATTCGAAATCTTGATGCCAGATGATAGCTGTTGTTGTTGCAGGTAGATGATGTTAAACAGGATCGGTTGAGCACCAAGCAGTTGTTGCTTCAAAACATTGATTATGTTTTGGACCTTTTCCTTATATACGTGCTCACATTGTCGATTTTTCCTGGCTTCTTGTATGAGAACACGGGTAATAATCACGGACTAGGCGATTGGTAAGTCACCATAGCAACAACAAGCTTGTTATATGACTGAATGAGTCGAGCTTGAGTTATTTTATATGAATGCAGGTATGCGCTCGTCCTTGTAGCAATGTACAATGTGTGGGACCTAATCGCAAGGTACCTTCCTCTGATCGAATGCATAAGGTTGGAGTCAAGAAAGGGCCTCACGGTCGCGTGCTTGTCGCGTTTCTTGCTCATTCCTTGCTTCTATTTCACGGCCAAGTATGGCGATCAAGGATGGATGATAATGTTGGTGTCGTTCTTGGGGCTGTCCAACGGCTACCTAACGGTTTGTGTCCTCACTGTTGCTCCGAGAGGCTATAAGGTAAAGCCCGTTGTATGAGAGCTTCACATTCGTCTTCGTTTTGCTTTTTAACGTTGGTGAGGTGTTTGTGATTGCAGGCACCGGAGCAGAACGCTTTGGGGAATTTGTTGGTAGTGTTTCTTCTTGCTGGTATATTTGCGGGCGTTGTTCTTGACTGGTTGTGGATCATCGGCAACGATACGTTCTAAACGACGTCGTTTTCATTTGTACAAAGAAGTTGAAATGCAGTGGAAAAAGCTGGTGGTATAGAATTGATGGTTCTGCCATACTTGAAGCATGTGTTTCATATTAAAGGAAGTGTAATGATATAAACTCTTTTTCCATGAATAGAAAATAAGAAATTTGCTCACTTGCGTATGTATGTAGTTACAAGTTGGTGGAGTTTGAATCGCAACGACGTCTTCTAAATCAATTTTGTTATATGTAGCTAAGTAGCTTCACCTAATATCGCTTTATGTTTTCATAAATAGATTACTAGTCGAAACATTAACCAAGTTTAAACAAAGATTGCTATACTATTGAAACATTAACCAAACGAATTACTCCCATTGTCTCACTATTGTTGTTGAAATTTATGCACGAGGTGGTCTTAGGTACATCCGGATGTACCGTACACCTGGGTTGACCCGTACCCAAATTTTGACCCACATCCTGATCCAAACTCGCATCTTGACTCAAATCGTGTAAATGACATTATTCGATTATACAAATGACACTGCCTGTAATTGACACTATTATGTTATACAAATGACACTGCGTATAAATCACATTATAACATTGTAAATGACACTGTGTATAATTGACACTATTCAGAAATATAAATGACAATTGACACTATAAGATTGTGAATGACACTATAATATTTTAAATAACACTACAAGATTGAAAATGACACTATAGCATTTTAAAATATTATAGTGTCAATTATAAGTAGTGTCATTTGTATAACTGAATAATGTCATTTACACGATTTGAGTCATAATGCAGATTTGGATTAGCATTCGGATCGGAAATTGGGTACGGGTCGACTCGAGTGTACGGTACACCCAAGTGTACAAGAGATTTTGTGTTTATACGCATATTGTAAATTAATTAATAAATAGAGGTTTGATGAGTAATATCAACAAGATTATATTTGAAAGAGGAATAATTGTTGATTAAACAAGTAGAGAGAGCGAGAGAGAAGACTTGTAGAGAAATAGAGAAAGAGAACCGAGTGAGAAAGGAATAGAAGAGAGAGATCACGTTTTTTTTTTCCCTCAACTTTTAAAATCCTCAAATTAGAAGAAAAAAAAAGTATTTGGATTAGGTTAGCGAATAAGAATCCTAAAATTTCACATAACTTTCTCCAATTTTAAAAATTCGATTACTTTTCTTGTTTTCTTATAATTAAATTAAATATAGAAATTTAATAATTAGGAATCTGATTACTTTCCAAGAAACAATATAAGATATTTATAAATGTTAATGGTGTGATATATGTGAAATAGATAGTGAAAATCAAATGTTAGCTACCAATTTAATCTCAATAACTTCTAGCCAACTTTGATATTATGAGACTTAAATACTTTTATTTTAATTTTGTATTTTGTGTCCCTTGAATATAAATTGATAAGAATTCGTACAAGTCGTGACGCCCAACATCCTAGAACACCTTGTATGAATTGAGACTATTCATACCCATTATACTAGGGTGATGCGCGCCATGATTTGTACAAATAGTCCTCATTCGTACAAAGCGTACCATTGGCTGATACTACTAATTATAACGACTAGTGCAAATCAACGCATTCCTACTAAAATAACTATAATTTTGTCTGTATTTACTATAAGGGCAATTTTGTCTGAATTTTTTAAAATTGAATATAATTTACTAAAATATTTTAAGATGATGGCCTCCTTTTAATTTCCACGATTTATAATGATTATTTTAAATTTTACCTTATATCTATAATCGAATAAATCAATTTAGGCGTCTAGAACCGAACTAACTCGTCTCCCCTCACTCGTCTCAAAACAATAATGTTTTTTTAAGAGTAAAATTTTGAAATAGCCAAAATGAATCATAAAACACAAATTATGGACACTCATTGAAAAAGCATAAATTTTGGCCATTTTTATAGCTTTGGGACATTTTTGCCCTTAATTGGGCGGACTGGGTAGGGTCAAGAGCGCGGATCACGTGCCGGGTAGGATCAGACACGCGGGTCGGGTTAGGCACTTATGGCACTTATGCTTATGGCACTATAAGTGCCATAAGTGCCAACGAAATTTTTTTTTACTCCCCCTGCCCTGTCTACCCCCAGACACCCGACCCCACCCACCCCCCCCACCCACCCACGCCCATGCCAAAAAAAAAAAAATTACTCCCCCTGCCCTGTCTACCCCCTAGACCCCCGACCCCACCCATCCCCACCCATCCTCCCCCCCACCCACCCCCAAGCCAATTTTTTTTTTACTCCCCCTAGATAAAAATAAATCAAATTTTACTTTTGTTATTTTATTTTATCGCACTTATGGCACTATTAGTGCCATAAGTGCCAACGAAAATCCAAAATAAAATAAAGTAAAATGGTCTTTTTAGCACTTATGGCACTATTAGTGCCATAAGTGCCAAACATGCAGAACAAATATAGAAACAACAACATCATCTAAACCCTAAATGGATAATCTAAATCCTAAATGGAACATCTAAACCCTAAATGAATAATCTAAACCCTAAATGGAATATCTAAACCCTAGGGGAAGTGTTTAAAAAGGTCCCTTTGGCACTTATGGCACTAATAGTGCCATAAAATAAAATAACAAACGTAAAATTTGATTTATTTTTATCTAGGGGGATTAAAAAAAAATTGGCTTGGGGGGTCGGGGCTCTAGGGGGGTAGGCAGGGCAATTGGAGTAAAAAGAAAAAAAAAAATTGGCTTGGGAGTGGGTGGTTGGGGGGGGGGTCTGGGGGGATAGACAAGGTAGGGAAAGTAAAAAAAAAAAAAAATTGGCTTGGGGGTGGGTGGGGTCGGGGGTTTAGGGGGGTAGACAAGGCAGGGGAAGTAAAAAAAAAATTGGCTTGGGGAGGGTGGGTGGGGTCGGGGGGTAGGGGTAGACAAGGCAGGGGAAGTAAAAAAAAAATTGGCTTGGGGGTGGGTGGGGTCTGGGGGCAGGGGAGTAAAAAAAAATTGGCTTGGTCGTGGGTGGTGGGGGTGGGGGGGGTAGATAGGGTGCAGAGAATTAAAAAAATAATTTTTTTTACTTAGGGGTATAATAGGCATATTGCCTAATTAATGGCCATAATTTGTGTTTTTTCAATTAGTGGCCAAATATTGTGTTTGCATCTTCAATGTGGCCAGTTGACACCATTGTTTCTTTTTTAACATATTTTTTAGATTATTTATCTTTCGAACTTTCCAAAACATATTATTTTTTATGTTTTGAGACCGATTTAGCCATCAATTTAAGTTTTAAAATATTTGTAAATTCTTACGCCCTAAAATGAAAATCAACGATCATCGTGATTCCAGTCTAGAATGTTTATGTGTGGCGGATCTATTGCTGCCCCGCCTCAATTTTGTTGAAGTTACATCTAAATATATTAATTATAATTTTATTTTTATTTTTAGAATTATAGTATTTAATTACAATTAAAATCATGAAAATGCATAATTCTCACCCCATCTATCTATTATATGAAAACGCAGTTTGTGGCAATTTAGCAAATAAAACAACATGTAAAGGCCAAATATATTGAAGGCTGCGCATCAAATCCAGAACAAAATCCACAAAAATAGTGATATTCTATATCAATATAATCCCTATAACCAATAACCTATTAAATATAATATTTTTAATTAAATATAACGGCAATTTAAACAATAACCCCACTAAGTACAATAACATTCGAAATAATTTAACAAATGTAATGAAATAGATAAAATATTTAAAAAAAAAATACACCACTACTATTAAATGACGATTTTATATAAAAAAAGGAAAGAAAAAACCTAAAAAAAACCCTTGAAAGCACAGAAGGAGCAGACTAAGGGCCGAACCTCATTAAAACCTGTTCACTGAAAACCCAGAGGGAAAAACCGTGAAAAGGAAAAAGAGTACTCGTCTAAACACAAAACGAAAGTAGGGAAGAGCGGAAGGGAAAGTTTCCGGAACTCCGGCCTAACCATCGTCCCCAAACTATCCCGGCTCTCACCCCACGAAAAAAAACTAAACGGGCGGTTAGAACCAAACAGCCACACATCAGCCCTAACTACCGTTTCTGACGCAGATGGCTATGCGAAGCCATGTCAAGACGAACCGCAGCCCTAATCTCCTCAATCTCGTGCGGCCACCACCCTTCCGAACGTTGTTGGTTAGCCATTAAATCGGCCGCCTTGTTTCCTTCTCTAAAGATGTGAGAAACCTGCAGCGAGAAATCATCTAACATCTTTAAAATCCTATTCCACGCCGCCTTAAAACGCCAAGGCACATTCAAAGAACGAGAATTAAGAATGAGTATCACGTAGGTGGAATCGGCTTCAATCCAAAGTCTGTGCCATCCACGATTGTGAGCAATTTGAATCGCCGAGATAACTGCCAGTAGCTCTGCTTCAAAGGCAAAACCCGAGCCACCTTTGAAGTGAAAACAACCACGCACCACATTCCAGTTATCTCTAAACACCCCACCTGCAGCAATAGTGCCCGGAGTTCCCGTCGTTGAACCATCAGTATTCACTTTGATCCACGGCGCCACCGGTGGCCACCAATGTACCTCCACAAACTCCGGAGGAGGAGCACTCCTGGTATTAACACCCACTACCCGGAGAATCAGATAATCCGACCAAGAATTCCACATGTAGCCTAATTTAGCAAAGTTATTATCAATCTCTTTGAAAGCAACTTTCACAGTGTGGATGACACGACGTGCTTCGAACTTTTGATTATCAAAGATACAATTGTTTCTCTGCATCCAAATGGCCCAGATGACCGTGATGATACCCGCTTTCCAGAAATTACCGATGAGGGGACTAAGTTTATACTGCCAAGCTACCACAAAAAAACTATGAATATCACTCTCTTGCAACCCTTGATTGAAATTGAACCACCCAAGGAACGTAACCCAAATATTCTTCACACGCTCACAATTCCAGAAAAGGTGATCCTGAGACTCACTTCCTTTTAAGCAAAGCAAACAAACGTTAGGCGTGATCATGCCGTAGCGGATAAGGCGATCATAAGTCGGCATTCTATTATGAAGAAGACGCCAACATATCAAGGAACGTCGAATCGGAACAAAGGATTCCCAAAGCCAAGAACCCCAAGACACCTTCGGAAAATGATGACAATGCTTGTTGAAGGCCAGCGCAGTAGTGACATTCCCGTGCAACGAGGGTTTCCAGAAACGCACATCTCCGTCAGTGCCCAGAGGAGTGAGCAAAATATCACACACTATCTCAGGAAAAGCATTAACAAAGGCTTGCGTGAAATGCCAGACCCCATCATAGAAGTAATCTGCCACCGATTGAGTAAGAAACGGAAGCATGAAATGTGGAATACCGCATTTATTCAAAAGATTATACCCAAGCCAGTCGTCATACCAGAACGAAGTAGAAGCGCCATCACCAATATACGAGTACGAATCCGCCACCAAACCATCAATTTCCTCACGTAAGCTCATCCAGATAGTAGAAGCAGCCACCAGAGATTTACTACGCCCAAAGCGATCGAGATATCTATCTCTAATTAAATCATATCCGAACTCACGCCTACCAACCACCTTCCACGCCATTTTCATGAGATAGCTCTTATTCATGAGCTCGAACGACCTTACCCCGAGACCGCCCTCCTCCTTAATCGAGCAGACCCTTTTCCAACTCACAGAACAAGACGGCGTTTGCTTGATGTTGCCAGTCCAAAGAAAATTACGGCAGCACGCATCGAGCTCCTTAATAAGAGCTGTCGGCCATCTATAAACCATCATGGAGTGCGTCAGGGAGCTTTGGATAACCGACCTGATCAGGCACATCCTCCCAGCCATCGACAACTGTAATCCCTTCCATCTCGCGAACTTGTTGATCACACGATCATGTATCGGTCGAAGATATGAAGCACGCACACGGCCCTTAAAGATAGGAACCCCAAGGTAAGAAATTGGAAAATTGCCTTGAGAAAACCTCAATATGCTCCGTATAGCCCTGCAGGTCTGAGATGGAACTTTGCTAGTAAAAAAAATTTGCGACTTATCCTGGCTAACAATTTGATCAGAAATTTGACCATAATACTCCATAATTTTCTGAATGGTATTAGCGTTCGTGACCGTGGCATGACAGAAAACCAGAATATCATCCGCATATAAAAGATGAGTGGGAAAATTAATTCCCTGTCTCATTTGCATCGGTGTAAGGGTGCCCGCGCTAACACAATTTGCAAAGAGCCTACCAAGAACATCCTCGGCGATTCCAAAAAGAATCGGAGAAAGAGGATCGCCCTGACGAACACCCCTTGAACACGCAAAATAGCCTTTAAGCTGACCATTGTACAGAATAGAAATCCTAGCCGAATGAAGCAGAATCTCAATCCAACTAATGAACTTTGGATCATAGCCAGCAACACGAAGAACGTTAAGCAGAAAGTCCCATTTAAGAGTATCAAAAGCTTTTTTGATGTCAATCTTGCAAGCTATGTTTTGACCACGGCTCGTACGATGCATACAGTTCACTCCTTCCGACCCAATCAGAATACAATCGTGAATGGAACGGCCGCTAATAAAACCAAACTGATGACGGAAAACATAAACAGCAG
Organism: Salvia miltiorrhiza; assembly: GCF_028751815.1. Taxonomy (NCBI): domain Eukaryota; kingdom Viridiplantae; phylum Streptophyta; class Magnoliopsida; order Lamiales; family Lamiaceae; genus Salvia; species Salvia miltiorrhiza. The sequence continues at coordinate 39,367,735 of NC_080388.1, forward strand.
CAACCTGACTCAGTCTAGACGCCAACACCTTAGTAATAATCTTGTAAAGAAAGTTGGACAAAACAATCGGTCTCAGATCCGAGACCGAATTGACGACATCTTTCTTAGGGATCAACACCAAGGTATTAGAATTACATCCTTGAGGAAGATAAGAATTCCTGAAAAAAGCTTGAACAGCACACCAAATATCCACTTTAATAATCGACCAACAATGCTGAAAGAACTTACCCGAGAAACCATCTGGCCCTGGTGAGCTGTTCGGCTCCATCTGAAAAACCACAACAGAAATTTCCTCTTCATCCGGCAAACGAATGAGCGAATTATTATAACGATTTTCAACCATCTCCTCAATAACCGCCTCCACTGCCGTAATATCAGTATTAGTATGGCTGCTAGTCGAAAACAAAGAAGAGAAAAAATCCACGATATGATCTCCAATAGCCGTCTGATCATAATTCATAACACCATTGATCTCCATGTGAGAAACGATGTTAGGTTTACGACGAAACCTAAGCATTGCATGAAAGAACTTCGTGTTCCTGTCTCCGTCTTGAAGCCAAGACACCCGACTTTTTTGCTGTAAAAGCGAGCTCTGCCTGGAAAGCACAACGTTGATCTTAGCTTGGGCCTCCACTTCTTTATCAAAGAGATCCTCCGTGTAACCATCCCTGGCAATCTGATCTTGAATCTCCAAAAGCTCTTGTTGAGTATTCATGATACAAGAATCCACATTTCCAAAAACATTCCGATTCCACTCGCGAAGAACCTGCCGAAGACGCTTTAATTTATGCATAACTTTAAAAATCGGGCAACCAATCTCGGTATCCATATGCCAGGACCCTTCCACCGTATTGAGAAAATCCGGATGTAAGGTCCACATGTTAAGGAACTTAAAGAAACGATGGCGAGGAGGAGCATCCACCATGCAATGAAGAACAAGCGGCGAATGATCCGAGGTAATACGTGGAAGAGCTTGAACAAAAACCGAACTCCAGAGATTCGCAAAAGAGTCAGCATAAATCGCTCTATCCAGACGAGACTCCACATGGGTTGGCATAAATCTACGACCAGACCACGTATAATGCAGACCAACCGTAGGCGCCTCAATGAAACCGGAGGCTTCAATGAAATCACAGAACTCCGCACAAGAAGTAGAGTTAGGCATACAGTCACTACTTCTTTCATGGGCGTCTTTCACCGCATTAAAATCGCCAATAAAGACAACATTACCATCAATATGATCCCGAAGATCCAACCACAAACGACGTCTGCCAGCATACGTGTTAACGCCATGCACCACCGCGATTTTAAAATTCCACGTCGACCATCTGCAGTTCATGATAACCACCTGCTCCGAGGAGAAAATCACATCATGAATAACAGAAGGATGAGAAAAAACCCAAATATTCGAACTCATGTTGTGTCTTGAATTTTGAAAACAAGGAATAAGATTCAGAGAACGCCAAAATCTTGAATAAGTCTTCTTGAGATTCGTCTTAGGCTCAATAATCCCAACAATCACAGGGGAGAAGGAGTCGCAATGCTCCTTTAAAACTCGTTTGGACTCGTCCGTAAGGCCCCGGACATTCCATACGAGGACATTCATCATAAAGACTGAGAATTCGTGTTCGGGTTTTCACCCGATTCCACTTCAGCTGCCCAACTCTTGGCCGCCACATTATTCAGGGCTCTATCATTCTTCGAGCTCCCTGACGTAATAATGAAATCTCGAGGTTTATCTCCTGCTTCCCAAGCTTTGTAAAGTTTATTTTTGATGAAATCTTCAGCCTGTTGGTTAGGTTGCTGGTTAGGTTGCTGCTCCACCGACTTTCGGAGACGACTCTTGATACTATCTTCCCCATGAATCATCGGTTTCTTTGCCGCCAAATCTTTCGGCGGTCTCCCCCTTTTTTTCACCTGCGCCTCCGCCTCACAATTCCTGAAAGTTTCCACTATCCGCTGAGCTTTGATAGCGCTTTGTCGTCTGGACGGACGAGCCGCGCAGAACTCTTCGCCGGACGCTGCTGAAGCCACCGAACTCCTGGAAGCCGCCACTGCTGATGCTGCTTGCTGCACCGGATGACTGATCTTCGTCGATCTGGTGGCAGCGGTAGACCGGAGAGAGATGGCGAGCGTGGCTACGCGCAACCGGAGAAGGCGGGGCGCAGCGTTGACTGCGATTTCTCACCGGAGAGCCGCGCTGCTGCTGCTCCTCTTCGACCAGGAGGCCGACGCTGCTGTGCTGCACCGAACGCGTGATCTTCGCCGGTCGTCGGTGGTGGCGGCAGACCGGAGATCGGCGAGCTCTCTCAACTGCTGCTGGATCGGCGATGAGGCGGATCGGCGATGAGGCTGGATCTCTCTGCTGGATCGGCGATACTGCTGCTGGATCTCTCTCCAGCCTCTCCGCCACGCCGAGCTCCGGACTGGAGGCGCTGCTGGAAAGTCGTCGGCTTCTTCAAAATTCTTTTGCTCTGTAAGTCGTCTTTCTGCAACGGAATTTTCTTTTCAAGGGTCCCGACCTCCAAAAATACACCACTACTAGATAACACATCCACTAACATTATAACTACTCATTATCAGAAACTGAACGATATCACAATATATAAATACACGTATATCCATAAAAAAAATACAGGCTTCTCTCCGTAACAATTCTTCACGGAAAGAATTTCGCCCATCAAAAAAGCAAAAACTTCTGAAAAAGAAGATGAGTTGCATTTGAGAAGAAGAAGAAGAAGAAGACGTGGTGGATGAATCTCCAAAGGTTACCTTTAATCAACTATAAATACAGATCTAATTGACATTATTTGCTTATCATTTATACTCATCTCTTTAAAAATAGATTTATGTCTATATACTTCTTAGATGGGAAGAAAAAGAAGAAGAAGGAGTGGTGCTCAAGAAGAAGCGGAGAGGAAGAAGCAACATCGGTAAAGAATAAATTCACCTGATTTCCTCATCCTAATAGATACATCAAACGCATCCTCTGTCACAAAATCATGGTTGCTCTTCTCATCAAACCATCTTAAATTTACCAACAATCGTCCTTGGTTGTTGTCGTCACCATAAAAATTGAAGCATTCGTATGTCAATAGATAACCGGATGAATCGATGGTCGTTTCTGATGAGAATTGCGCCACGTTCTGTGAGGTTTTGCAACCCTAGAAATTTATATGCGAATTGTATAAATTGTTGAGGTGGATGTATCTTGGTACTTGAAAATACATAAAAATTGGCTACATGTCTTATGTGTATCTTTCATACACGAAACAATGGTTTTGTACTGAACTTTTTTTTTTTTTTTTTGGTGGTGGTTTGGTTTGTGTTTGATCAAAAGTTTTGGCCAATTTTGTTAGTTGAATTTTTTTGCCTCAGCGTTCGATAAGTGGATTTAATCTGATCGATAAATTTACAAATGATATATTTATATTTAATATATATATATATATATTAGTTATAATACTTATATTTATTTATTTAACATATAATTTAACTTCGATGCCCACTGTGCATGGCAAGGGCGGGCGTACTAACAGATATACCAGTGCCTCGCCCCTTTCAACTTTAGAAGATGGGACCGACACCAGCTCTAGTTGCTCGGTTGTTCTTACATTAGAAAAGGCAAGCATATATAATTCCGAAGTCTTTAATGTGGATTCCCCATTTTACTACAAGTGCACGTGATAACAACGGTTGACTTTTTCCTCTCCAAATAAATCCAACAACAGCCCACTACAAAATGGGTATGTGTACGCATTTGCAGTCAAATGGTCTCATCAACGTGCGGAATAATAGTTTGTTTGCGGGAAACAACTAGGAGTAGAAAATAGTACTCCCTCCATCTCGGCTTTTGGTATTCGGTTGAGAACGGTACGAGTTTTAATAAAGTGATTGGTGTGTTATGAGTGGAATAAGGGTCCATATTTTATGTGAGAGTTAAAATAATTAAAGTGGAGTAAGAGCTCCACTTACTTTTACTAAAAATAGAAATGGATACCAAAATGTGGGACGATCAAAAAAGAAAAATTGGATACTAAAAGCTGAGACGGAGGGAGTACTACTATCTTTGCGTATTTTATACTTTAGTTCGTTCTAAAAAAATAGTCATAATTTTTGAGACATCCATAAAAATAATTATATTTTATTAATTAATATTATCTCATATTATATTATAATGTTGGCATTGTGGCATAGTGGTATGACCCGGGGCTTTAATCTTTGCTAAGTGATATATTGTTCAATCCCCATTGGTTAAACAATTTATTAATTTTTATCTCATATTATATTATCTTTAATATATCAATTTATTTATTTATTTTATTATATGATGAGCCAGTTTTTTCACTTACAATACAATTAACTATCATTATTAACAATACCTTGTGTTAATTTTGGAGAATTAATCTTAACAGATAAAAATAGTAAGGTTAATCCCTTATTTACTTTGATGGATTGAAACTTTCGGATATCTCAATGTCCTTGATAATTTTTTATCATTTGAGTTATTTTTATTTGATTCTTATCCCATTGAAGGGGTGAATTGGAGAAATCCTACCATTGAGGATAAAAATACTCAAAAATACATCTTATCAATCATACAAAGTAAACGTCCACTTAAGTTAAGACGGAGGGAGTATTAACTAGGTATCACTCCCCCGTATAACTATTTTTTCAAGACCAAGGGAGTATTAACTAGGTACAATCTGTTAAATTTTGATGAAAATTTATATTAAGTTGTAATTTATAAATTAAAAATATAAAATAACTTCATCATTCGTTAGGGTTTTATCATCTAAAAACGTCGGTCATGGAAAGCAAAATAATAAGATTAGTACGATTTAGTCATTCAAAGCCGTCTAAAATATATATACTCCTATCGTCCGAATTTAATTATAAAAAATTGTTCTATTGCTCGTTCTAGTCTCAAACACGTATAATAATACTCGCTAATTATTTGAGCCAGTTTGAATTTAAATATAATTTACTACAATAATTGATTTTTGGGTATCCGCCATAATAACAACCAAAATATTACAATATAAACATTAAAAAATAAAAATAATAATTAACAAAATATTTAAAAATTATAAAAAATCACGTAAGCATGTCAATTAATGTTCAGATCCGTTTAGAATTCATATACTAGTATATGTCTCAAACCCGATTTTAGAAAATGATTTTACTATCAATTCTCATTATAAACCTATATAATTATACATGCCAATTTACTCAAACTCATAAACTTAAATTCATAAAAGATATCTAAGTCATTAGAGCATCCACATCGGCTGACTCATTCGGTGGATCAAGTCAACCCATTTGATGAGTTAGCCAATGCAAGCGAGGGCGACTCGAGTCTCGACTCATCTGAACGAGCTAGGCTCGTTCGATCAAAAGGGGGAGGGCGTGTATGAAAAACGGCAAAAATAAAATAAATAATAAATAAAATTCATACATGATTTCAGTGCAACGACTGCCATTGAAGAATGAAGAGAGAAAGAAGAAGACAGAAAAAAGATGAAGCGGTAATTGATGAGAAAAATATGCTAGGGATAGTAAAATGATCCATCTTATTAAATTTTAAAATGCTAGTTGGGTTATAGTTTGGCATTTGTTAAGAAAAAGACAAAAAGAAGAATGGGCTATAATGATTCATCTTATTCATTATTATTAATTTTTTAATTATTTTAATTTTTAGTTTTTTAATTACTGTAATTTTCATTTTTAAATTAATGTATTTTTTTTTATTTTTCAGTTTTTATATTAATGAGTTGTAGTTAATTTAAATTTTTGTAATTTAAATTAATGTAATTTTAATTTAAGGAATTGTCTTATTCAAATTTGTGTCATTTAAATTAAATCACAAATCCAAAAGTTAAAATTAATTCATATGAGTTAACATGACGAGTCAAGTCAATGCACCACTTGACTCATAAGGTCCTGGAGCATGGATAAGTCAACATGATGAGTCAAGCCAATGCAGCACTTGACTCATAAGTGGTCCTAGAGCATGGATAAGTCAACATGATGAGTCAAGCCAAATGCAACACTTGGTTCATAAGTGGTCATGGAGCATGGATGAGTTGACTCAACCATTGTGGATGCTCTTAAGAGCATCAACAACGGCGGGTGCAATGGAGGGATCGAGCCCGGCCTATCGCACCCGCCATCGTTACCGAACCCGGGAGCGATGGAGAGGAAGCAAGCGGGCGCACCGGATGCGAAGGAGGGGCGGTGCCAACACGCGCCCCTTTTCAAGCAAAAAAAAAATAGCAAAATTAAAAAAAAAAAATTGAAAAAAATCGGCAAAAGCCGTTTTTTTCTTCTCGTTGAGCATCTATCCGTTGCCCCCTTTTTTTTTTAATTCTTTGCACCTATATATATATATATATATGTTATGCTACATACCTTACGTGAGCACCACTCACGTTTAGCCATCGTTAGCATTTATCTTTTTTGTTTTAGACATTTATTTTTATTTTAATACTTCATAAATTGTTATTTCGATCATTAATTTTATAAATAACAAAAAATCAAAGTCCGATTTGTTCATATTCTCTTTAACTTCAAATAATTAATAAAAAGACAAATTAGATTTTGATTTTTATGTTATTTATAAAATTAATGATCCTAATAACGATTTATGAAGTATTAGAATAAAAATAAATATCTAAAACAAAAAAGATAATGCTAACGATGGCTAAACGTGAGTGGTGCTCACGTAAGGTGCTCACATAAGGTATGTAGCATATCGATCCTATATATATATATATATATATATATATATCAACAAATAGCAAAAAAGTTCATCATTCTCCTCATCTTCTTCTTATATTATTTCAACAAATAACAATGGAAGGCGATTGGAGCAACTATTGGCGTGACCACCCTCAAAATCCATCCCCGACGAGTCAAATGCTTCCAGGCAAGGATTCTCGCCGTTCACGCAAGAATCGAATGTCTTTCAAGCGGCGGCCGCCAATTTGAACCCCCGCTTTGCCGCCGTTGCCGACCCCGAGCCCGACGTGGAGGAGATTGCTTGTATGCCGGCTAGCACCAAACGTTGCAACTATTATCCGCCAGAAACGGTGCTAATTTGCCGTTTGTATCTCGAGCACACCCACGACTCTGTGGTGGGTGTCGACCAAAAAGGGGCGAAGTTTTGGGGCTCCCTCTGCACCCAATACAACGCTAAAAGGCCCCAAGGATCTATTTCACGCGACGTCACGCAAATCAAATCTCACTTTCAACAGGTGGCGAAGGATTCGAAGAGGTTTGAGGCCATGCACAAAAAATGTCACGATCAATGGAAATCAGGCATGAGTGATGGTCAAATCACGGAGCAAGCAGAGGCAATATGGCTAGCCGAGTTCCGTGTGCCGTTCCGGTATCCGCATGCATGGAAGATCTTGCACGAGTCCAAGAAATTTGCAAGTCTCGGCGAGGATGTTCACTCCGATGTCCATTCGGACAAACGATCCAAGGGCTCCGACGGTCTTGCCACAACGACTTCTAGCGACGCGAGTATCTCCACCCGGCCCCAAGGGCAAAAGGCGGCCAAGAGAGACAAAGGGAAATGCAAGAAAAAGGCCGAAGAGACGTCGGGGGATAACAAAAAAGCTCTCGGGTACATGGCGAATATGGTGATTGCAATGGAAAAGTTCTCCCAAGTTCAACGTGACCTCGCCGATAGCATGTTGATGAGCCGGGACACCTCTCAAATGAATCCGGACGAATTGGCGTTTCACATGTGCAAGGTGGCGGAGATCAAGCAACGAAACAACATCCGCTAGATTTTTAGGATTTTTTTATTTTATGTTTGTTTTAATTTAAGTAATTTAGGATTTTAATTTCTTGTATTGCAACTTTAATTCAATCAATGTAGGATTTAAATTTGAATTCAATGAAATTTTAATTTATCAATTATTGTAAATTTAAAATTGAAACTAGAATAAAACTATATCAAAAATAAAATTAAATCCATTGCACCCAGGTGCAATGCCATTGCTGGAATGGGTGCAATAGAAGTGGGGACCACTTCTATTGCACCCAACAAAGTTCACGGTTGTTGATGCTCTAAGTATAAATTGTTATAAAATTAGTTATCGAAATAATGAGGTTATATTCATCCACTCAAACTTGTCTAGAAAGTATAAATTATCAAGTCAATTCATATGAGTCAATAAGATGAGTCAAGCCAATGCAACACTTGACTCAACCAATATGGATGCTCTTAAGTATAAATTGTCACAAAAGTTAGTTATCGAAATATGAGGCTATATTCATCAATTCAAACTTGTCTAGAATGTATATATCAATACTCGTCCCAAAACCACTTATAAAGTTATTTTACTTATCAATTATGTGTCAAACTCATATCATTATTCATTACAAGATAAATATTAATAATAAATAGACCAAACAACAAAAGACTAAAACTAAAATTTCACATAGACATGTTGATTAATATTTAGACCCGTTTAGAGTTATATACTAGTATATGTCTCAAATCCAATTTAAAAATAATTTTACTTCACCCCAAACCCATTTATATTATATCTAAATAATTAATTATAAATAATTATAATAATTAATTATCAATCTCAATAAAATTCAAGCATTACAAAGTAAAAATTAAGAGTACTAAATAATATAAATACTCGTTAATTAGCCATTCTTGCGTCAAATCTATAGAAGTGTACCCCCTCTAATTTAAATCTAATTAAGACTATTGTTTAGAATTAAATTATATGATTTTATTTAAGCTTAAATTGGTAAAATATCATAAAATAGTTTTTAAAAAAGCAACATAAAATAACATCAAAATCAAATTAAATAAGAAAATATCATGGATCTGGATATGATTGTTGTAGAGGAAAAAAGGGAATTAAAACTATTTTTAAGTTAAAAATGTATATATACCAATTATTTTAAAAATTCCATTGGACTCCCCCTCTTTCTCTCACTAGATATATAGTAGTATATCATTCTCGTCTATATATTTTCGTAAGACTAAATATAATCAGGGAATAGTTCATTGACAAAAATTGGATAGTGAGAACATCATGTGACGTTTTTTTTGTTTTAAACACACGATAAAAAATGAGTCACAAACAGTTTGAGAAGAGTGGACTTGAGATAATAGACATTTTTCCAATTTGTAGGCTGAGGATATAATCATTCAGGTTAGTTTTTTTTTTTTTTTTTTGCTTACAAATCTGAATTTGCATTCTGATTCTTTCCATGTTGAAGGACTCTTGTGTTCACTTCAACGAAGTTTCTCTTATTTTTTTATGCATAAAGCGATTCTCTCTCTCTCTCTCGGTTTGTTTAGAGGAGCAGTAATGAGCAATGGAGATTCAAGCATCGTCTCAACTCCTATCAGGATTGAGGTCTGTGTTGATAGAATTTCGCCCTTAAATTTTTTATTCCCATCACTAAAAAACAATTTACTTTTTGGTGATGAAACAGCAGGGGAAGTTGAAGGCAATGGTGGTTTGTTGGTTTCTTGGTCTGGGATGCCTCATTTCATGGAATAGCATGTTGACAATTGGAGACTATTACTATCAAATTTTCCCCGTAAGCAAACATATATACAATCCAGTCATTTTCCGTTATTACATGGTGTGATGAAAATGCAGAGTTACCATCCTGCCAGAGTACTCACTCTGGTCTACCAGCCTTTCGCCCTCGGATCAATAGCGATTCTCTCTTACCACGAGGCCAACATCGACACAAGGAAGCGAAACATGTTTGGTTACGCCCTCTTCTGCTTCAGCACACTCGGACTTCTTTTAGTAAGTAGTCACAATCCCACACCCCCTCCATTTCAAGAACATACGAGACTGAGTCTTGTTGATGATGCAAGATTGATGTAGCTACGTCGGGGGGAGGAGGGATCGGGAATTATATAGGAGTCTGTGCTTTTGTTGCTGCGTTCGGAGTTGCAGATGCTCATGTTCAAGGTGGGATGACTGGAGACCTATCTTTCATGTCCCCTCACTTGATGCAGGTCTAACCTTTTTCTCGAATTCCATTTCATCGTCTAAGTTGTATTAGTAATAATGTTTCATATTTATGAATCGCGCAGTCATTCTTGGCTGGTCTGTCTGCTTCGGGAGCGCTAGTTGCAGGCCTGAGGCTCGTGACGAAAGCAGTTTTTGACCAAACTGATAATGGTCTTAGAAAGGGAGTTAGTGAGTGTCTCCCTCTCTCTCTCTCTAACATATGTAGTTTCAAGTAGTTGATGATGCTGTCATCTCACTACCACTCATAATTTTGTGTTGTGTGCAGTTTTGTTTCTTGCAATCTCCATCTTCTGTGAGTTTCTATGTTTATTATTGTACGCTTTCGTGTTTGGAAAACTGCCTATTGTGAAGCATTTGCGCAAGAAGGCAGCATCAGAAGGGTCGATAACAGTTTCAGCTGATCTTGTCGCAGTTGGGATCAAGACTACCCAACGTGAAACTGTAAGACAGTTTGTATCAGAATATCGCATAAAATTTAGTAATTTTTGAAGCCCAATTCGAATTCTCGACTCCAAATTTAGTTGTTGCTGTTTCAGGTAGATGATGTTGAACATGAACGGTTGAGCAACAAGCAATTGTTGCTCCAAAATAGTGACTATGCGTTGGACATTTACCTCTTGCATGTGCTCACACTGTCAATTTTTCCTGGCTTCTTGTACGAGAACACGGGTAATAGTCACGGACTAGGCGATTGGTAAGTCACCATAGCAACAACAAGCTTGTTATATGATTAAATGAGTCGAGCTTAAGCTTGAGTTATATTACTTGTACGAATGCAGGTATGCGCTCGTCCTTATAGCAATGTACAATGTATGGGACCTAATAGCAAGGTACCTTCCTCTGATAGAATGCATAAGGTTGGAGTCGCGGAAGGGCCTCACGGTCGCGTGCTTGTTGCGTTTCTTGCTGGTTCCTTGCTTCTATTTCACGGCCAAGTATGGCGATCAAGGATGGATGATAATGTTGGTGTCGTTCTTGGGGCTGACCAACGGCTACCTAACGGTTTGTATCCTCACGGTTGCTCCGAGAGGCTATAAGGTAAATGCTGTTGTATGAGACAGATTCACATTCATCTTCGTTTGCTTTTTAACATTGGTGATGTGTTTGTGATTGCAGGCACCAGAGCAGAATGCTTTGGGGAATTTGTTGGTTGTGTTTCTTCTTGCTGGTATATTTTCAGGTGTTGTTCTTGACTGGTTGTGGATCATTGGCAATGATACGTTCTAAACCACGTCTTTTTTTTTGTTCTAAAGTTGGAATGTCTTATTATTGTACACTACTATATGATGGTCATATTTCGTGTTGCAACAAGTGTAATGGTTTACACTCGTAGTTATTTGAATAGAAAGAAGATATTTGCTCCCTTATTTTTGTGCGTGAGTTAGTATTTTACATAACAATTTGTTGAAATCGGAATGGGTGACTATTAATATTACTCCCTCCGTCCACCAATTCAAGGCCTACTTGCCTTTTTGGGACGTCCACAAAAACAAGGCCTACCTATTTTTGGTAAGTTTTTATTCATTATTTAATCAAAAAAGTCAAAGATTCTTTACAAAAAAGTGGGACCCTTTCTCCACTCAACTAATAAAAATACACTTTTTCTTAAAAAGTGGGACCTTTTCTCCACTCAACTAATAAAAATACATTTTTTCTTAAAACCCGTGTTTTTTCCCCTAGGCCTTTAATTGGTGGACGGAGGGAGTACAAAAATAAAACAAAATAAAATGGATTGTGAATTACAAGAAAAATACTAGGACAACACATTTTATACAAAGTATTGAATCTCCACCATATTAAGTCGAGTAACAAAAAGCAAATGATAGTATAAAAACAATTAAAAGTCGTTAGTCATGGACGATGTGCTCACGCCCTCTTTTGTACGGGTGGTTCGTTAGGACCTTGCGTGTTTCTGATGCAGCATAGGCGATGTCGGGTCTGGTGCAGGTGTTGCTGCTCTAGTCAGTGGGTTATGGCTGCTGATGCAGCTTGTTCGACTTGGGGTGTGTTGGTCTGGTTCAGGTACGTGGGTGTTACCAGGTGGGGTTCCTGCGGTGGTTCTTTCGAGGGTGACGATGGTCCAGATGAGACCTTTTCCTTGGGTTTTCGTTTGTTTTTTGGCCCGAGACGAAATGGATTGCTTTGGGACGATGGTCAAGCCGGAGTTCTGATGGCAATCCTAGAGCCCAAAGTTTTTTTAGGCCCGTAACTTTGGTAGTTTTGCAAATATAGGACAATTTTTTTCGGGCTTGCAATTATAGGACAATATTTAAAAAATTAGACATTGGTAGGACAAATTGAGCCCGATCGAGCTAAATCACACACGTGACTTAATTTATGCGGGCCGATGCCTACGTGGCTGATAAGTAAGCTATCCAGTCAGCTTACTCCTTATAAGGCTTGAAACAACTCAGCAAAATGACTCATTTTCATTTCCCCAAATTATTATGAAGAATTTTAACTTAGTTTGAAAGTTTGTCTTCCACAGAGTAGCGATATTTCTTCCATGGCCAAGCCCCATTGTTTGAAACTCTAATCTCATGCATTAATATACAATAATCATTTTTCTTCCCTATCTTATAATCATAGACAACATCCCAAAGTGAGTAACTCAACTCACGACACATGATGGTGAGATATAAATATATTTTACAAAACTTTTGTCTGTATCCATCGAATGAATATATCATGACATTTATTTGAAATTTATCATGTCATTTTAAAATTAGACTTCTCCTTCTCATTCGATCTCATACAAGATTTATTCTATTTGAAACAGATACAAGTCGGAAAGGACGAGGACATGGAATAACTCAGAAAAAACAGTTTCTTAATTATACGCACACCACCTGTTCGATAGAAATCCAAAGTGAAGAAAACCAGCAAAATGAAGAATAGGCGAAATATTTCCTTTAGCAAGTAGTGTTCTTTTTTCCTTGTATTGTTCATGCTATTTGCAGCTTGTTGTAATGAAGATTTGCAATTCAGTTTATTTGGAGAGAATATCAAATATTTAGCAACTAAATTTTCTGTTGTAAATGCCATTTCTTGAGCAATATTTAAGGACAAGTCATCTTCAAAAATAAATAAAGGAGTAAATAATGTCTTAAGAGCAAACAAATACAAATCTACAAATTGAATCTAGAAATTCACTAAAAGGTATTAACGACTCTCCAATTCACCATTCTACATACAAACACAACTTCCCAAGTGAAAATTCACATGACTAACAAGATTTATCAACCAAATATTTCTTAACATGACTAAATCTTCAAAAATATGGTAAAAGTATGTACCAAAGTAATTACACCAAATGACTAAAAGTTGAATGACAAATCTTGGGCAAAATATAATATTGTTTAGTAGCAAAAAACTACACCAACAGAAACCAAAATATTTCATTCAAACTACACTTCATATCAGCACATCTTGTTGGACCTCTTGGAATTGAGATCAGCAAGGCGCACAAATTTCTTCTCACTGGCCACAATTTGTTCACCTTGTCTCTTGAACTTGTTATGATTGAGTTGTTCGTACATAGATGGACCGGGCCTTGATTGAACCTGAGACAATTGGGATGCTATTTATTCTTGTATAAACTGCTCTTCATGGTTATATTCTTCTACATTAGGATGTTGACTACTGATAGGTGGGAGCATTGAAGCATGGACTGATTGCTCTTCAGGGATATCACCATCAGGTACCTATCAATATAAAATGTATGAGTTGGAAATATGATTAACAAATGACTGGAAAATTAAAAAATGTTAAATATTACCTTGTTCTTATCACATGTCCTACAATTGTGGCCTTCAAATCCACATACATTGCACCTCACAGTTGTTTGCTTTCTTTTGAGCTTTGTGTGCTTCTTCAATTTCTCATCTTCTTTCTCATCTGGTCCCTTTCTTCTGGCTTTGTTTCCTTTCCCTTTGTCCATATGAGGAGGCAATGGTGGAATATACATAGTTTCTCCCCATAGTTGCTGACCATTTATTCCCTTTATTGTCTCAGAATATGTCTTCATGAAAGTGTGCACTGTGTAGCAGTCATGAACATAATCCTCTTTTTTTTTCTTCTGATGGTTGATTGCACATATAGCATGACTGCATGGTATGCCACTTAGCTGCCAATTTCTACAGCTACATGTCCAGTCATCTAACTCCACCACAAACTGCCCCCCCATCATGGCATCTGATCTCATAATTACTATTATCTCCCTTGATTGGAATGCACTCACCAGCTTTGGAAGCATGTTTTTCAAGGATTTTTTTTTTATTCTAGGGCATAATTTACCCTTCCACTTATGGGTCGCCAAATCTCTGTGTCTCTGAAATCTCACCATGATCCAAGACCTAATCCATTCTAGCATAGTGATAATGGGCATCTCTCTTGCCTCCAAGATAGTAGAGTAGAACACCTCACAGACATTGTTCAACAACATGTCACATTTGGAGTCCTCACAGAAATGAGACTTACTCCATTGATGTGGAGGCTTTGCATTCAACCAAGCCCATGCCGCCTCATTTAAGTGTTTTAACTCCGACATCCTAGCCTTCCACTCTTGTACTGTAGAAGCGTGTGCTGCTTTCATAAGAGCAGTTTTGAATCTCAGTCCTCTGAATCCTGCCAGCTGAAAATTGCCGTGAAGATGCCTTACACAAAATCTATGTTCAGAGTTTGGAAAGATTGCAGCCATTGCTTGTATAAGCCCCTTCTGCTTGTCAGACATGAATGTGTAATCACGATCTACATGAAGCTCTAAATCTTGTTTGAGAACCACCAAAAACCACTCCCAAAGCTCCCTTGACTCTCGATTCACTACAGCCCATGCAAGAGGGTAAATATTATTATTTCTGTCTACCCCAACGGCTGTGAGCATAATTCCCGGCACTGGACCCTTTAAATGACAACCATCAATCCCAATGATAGGCCTACACCCATTCTTGAATCCCTTCTTCACAGCATCAAGACAAATATAACATCTTTCAAACCTTGACTGCCCATTTTCATCTTCAACAGATCCTATAATGACAGTACTTCCGGGATTAGTCCGTCTTATTTCCTCAGCATAGTCCCATAGTTTCCCAAATTGTGCAGCAGGATCTCCCTCTAGCATCTTCAAAGCTAGCTTTTTAGCTCTGTAAGCTTGGTCTCTGGATATGTCTACATTAAGATCATCTATTGCATCTTGCCTAAAGACTTTTAACTTTCTATTGCGATCTGAAGCAAACCTCTTTATGAATTTCTTACATAACCACTTAGATTTCATATTTCTAACATGAAATGAATCATCACAGTCATGAGTTCTGTGGAATCTCCTAATCTGCCAACTCTCCTCGTCTTCTTGCTTTAGCAAACTTATTCTCCACTTACAATCAACATTATCACATTTTACATAACACCTAGTTGGAGCAGTTTTTGTACACTTGATAGTTCTCCTACTTCTAATGGCATAAGATTGGACTGCATCCCTAAATTCATCCTTTGAACTAAACAACATCCCAAGTTCAAATTCTGGTTCAAAGGTAACTTCTGGATTGAATACAGGAAAGCTTTTAACATCTTTTTGTTCACCATCAGAATCTTTGTGTTCATCAAAGTCATACATATCTACATGCACAACATCATCATCTTCTTCACTCTCCTCACCTTGTGAATCTGGTATTATAATGTCATGTACATCCTTTGACACATATGTACCATACAATGTGTCATCATTATCAGAATCTTCACCCATGCTATAATCAGAATCACATATCTCATCATAATCATCTTCACCACTACCGTGACTACTGTTAACCAAGGGAACATTATGATTCTCCCCATATTTTTCTTGAACATGAAAAACAACTTGCCTCATACCCAATGATGCTTCACAAAATTCCATCACTTCCTCATCAGTTTCTAACAACTTAAAAGTGTTGTTAACTATTATGTAAACCCTCACTTGTCCAGTCATCAATAACCACTCTACAATACTATTTTTAAGGGAGTTCAAATTAATTTGCTTAGCTACAATGTAGTCCAACACCAATTTCTTACCCCCAACATATTTTGCATTAGTGGACTGCACTAAAGTACCTCCATATTTAAACACAACTGATAAATAAACCCCCACAGGCTCTGCAACAAACCAAAGAAAAGAAATGAATAAACCTTACCGATTATACCTTAAATATTAAAGCCCCACCAACTAAACCCCAAATATTGAAGACATAGAAACCCGACATGCAGGACCACCATGAATAAAAAAATACACATTTGATGTCATACATTAAAGAACATTAGAATATACTATAACTTTTGTAACTTTATAAATAAAGACAAAAACCAACATCAAAACCCCACACCGAGTACCACCAACCATATATAAATACTCTTATCCAAAATTTAAGAAAACTCCACACTATTTCAATATACAGAATCCCAAATTTCAAGAAAACTTACTGTACATCGGTGGAGGTCTATTTAAGTTCCTCTCTTGCCGCACACGCATCACGATCGCGCGCTCTTCGCTGTCACCTCACATTAGAGTCGATTCTATCAGTTCTAAATAAGGTGGGAACGAAATTTTTTTTCAGACTAGGGTTCTTTGAAGAATAGAACAGGTTTTGATTCGAGGGTTTTTTTTCTCAAGACCAAGTGAATTTTAGTTTTACATCGCAGTAATACAAGTAATAATAGAAGAGTAATTTATAATTAAGCTGACTGGATAGCTTACTTGTCAGCCACGTAGGCATCGGCCCACATAAATTAAGTCACGTGTGTAATTTAGCTCGATCGGGCTCAATTTGTCCTACCAATGTCTAATTTTTTAAATATTGTCATATAATTGCTAGCCCGAAAAAAATTGTCCTATATTTGCAAAACTACCGAAGTTATGGGCCTAAAAAAACTTTGGGCTCGCAATCCTATTCCCCTCGAGCCATGGTACGTTGATTTTGGTCTTTCTTTTGTAGACAGACACTCCTTTTCCTTTTCGGGATTTTTTCCACTGGGTTTTTCCTAGAAAGGTTTTAACGAGCTCTGACCCTCAATTTACTTTCCTGTGTATTCGATGGGTTTTTAGGTTTTTTTCTTTTCGTTTCTCTTTAATAAAGTTCCTATTTCAGCAGTATAAAAATAATTTCAAATTCAATCTTATAATAGATGGATTGTTGTCATGTCCGTATTGAAAATTTTATAATTCCCTGTTCATCAGTTGCAATAATATATAATAACAACTCAATTGGCTAACTATAAAATGAAATCGATTCTCAAAACAAAAGAATTTCTCTAGCGTTTGCCAACTACATTGATAATGTTTTTAGTAACTAAACGTAAAAGCCCCGAGCTTTGTAGCTCAATGATATCCCTCCTCTTTGTAAGGATGGCCGATCAAAGTACTAATCTCGAATCCTCCTATTCTCTTGGATCAGATTTTCAATCTCGCAACTTATTACTCCATGTTTTATCATCCCCCACTTTTAATCTCATTATTTTATAATTATTTATTACAAAAATAAAAGAATATTACCCCCTCCTCCGCAAAAATTGAACACAAATTCTCCTGTGCACCAGGGTGCACGGTGCACCCGAGTGTACAATGCCATTTTAATATAGTGTTAGTGTCATTTCGCGACAATGTTATTTATATAACATGATAGTGTCATTTGTAAAACTAAAATAGTGTTAGTGTCATTTCAAAATAGTGTTAGTGTTAGTGTCATTTAATGTAAGTGTTAGTGTCATTTTGCACCCGGGTGCTGAGGGCTGTAAACGAGCCGAGCCGAGCCGAATACAAGCAGGCTCGAGCTCGGCTCGTTTAAATATTCAGGTGTTCGAGCTCGGCTCGAGCTCGATTCGAGCTTTTATCTTGATGATCGAGCTCGGCTCGTCACCCACTTACTAAGCTCGAGCTCGGTTCGAGTTCGGCTCGGGTGATACTCGATAATGTCGAATTCGAACTTGAGCTCGAGTTCGGCTCGTTAGATGTTCGTATATATGATGTTCAAGCTCGAATTTGTTATAAATTTAAGAAAATCTTCTTAATTAATATGTTATTCGAGTTCGAGTTCGACTCGTTTAAGGCTCGTGTACTAACTCGATTGAAGGCTCGACTGAAGGTTCGTGAACAGGCTCTCGAACATGTTCGTGAACAATCGAATCCGAACATGTTCGCAAGCTCAACGAGTCGAGCACTGTTAGGCTCGAGCTCGGCTCGATAAAAATTTCGAGCTCAAAATCAGGCTCGAGCTCGGCTCATTTATTATCGAATCGAGCTCCGAACGAGCTTTTTTCGAGCCGAATCTCGAATAGCTCGCGAGTAGCTCTGTTCATTTACAGCCCTACGGGTGCACACACTGCCTCAAAATTGAATGTGTTGGTGAGGGGACGAATTCTAACAAATAAATATCATATGTGTATAAAGTGGATAAATAGCTCCACAAAAGTTGAGTGGAAAGAAGGACTTATCAAAATTAATTGTTAAATAGTTGTTTTTTTAAAATATTAAATGTGAACAGTGTTTTAAATATAAGAGGTAGTTTTCAGAAAAAGAAACTATAATTTTTGTGAATGAACAAAAGTAATAACAAGACTACAATTTTTATGGATGAAGGGAATATTATATAATAAACTCTAATTAGTATTTATCACTAAAAATTATATATGCACGCTAACATTGAATTAATTAATCCTATAATCAAATACTAATTCAATCAAATATAAAAATAAATATAAATTTTAATTGAATGAGTGAATCTAATTAATGATCTTAACATTATACTAAAACATAATAAATTAAAATTGAAAAAAAAAAATAGAAACTGTATAACAAATTGAAAGTAAAATACACTAGGACACAGAATCTCATGTATTTTCCTTAACTAAAAAAAAGCTATTATGGAAAGGAAAATAAGGGGTGATCTTGAGTAGTATTGTACAATCGGATTGACCCGCATTGAGACCTTGACCCACATCTTAATCCAAACTCGCATTTTGACCCAAATTGTGTAAATGTCATTATTTGGTTATACAAATGACACTGCCTGCAATTGACACTATTATGTTATACAAATGACACTGCGTATAAATGACACTATAACATTGTAAATGATACCGTGTATAACTGATACTATTCAGAAATATAAATTACACTTCTTGTAATTGACACTGTAAAATTGTAAATGACACTATAATATTTTAAATGTCTCTATAAGATTGAAAATAACGTTATAACATTTAAAATGTTACAGTGTCATTTATATAACCGAATAGTGTCAATTATCAGCAGTGTCATTTGTATAATCGAATAATGTCATTTACACGATTTGGGTCAGAATGTAGGTTTGGATCAGGTAAACCTGATTGTACGGTACACCCGATTGTACCCAAGTTTTATGAAAAATAAATGCTAACAAGATCTTTCTTTCTCGAATAAAATAATATACTCGTGTCATGAGTTGCGAGGAGGTTTGGAGGGTGGTGAGGAGAAGGGGGCATGAGAGGACCGGAGCAGAATGCAATGTGGTGAATCAACAGGAGCAATAACTTTCTTAGGCAGCCGAAGACTTGGAGGAGTGGAGTTGGTCGATCCACTGGTGAGGTTAAACCTCTTTCGAGATCGGAGAAAGTGAGGTTTTATGAGAAACATTCACAGAGAGTCACCTTCTTCTTCAACAACATCCCCGAAGATTGCAGTTTTGATTTCTTGAGAAGGAAGTTTGGTGCCGTTCGTGCTCCGACTGACATTTTCTGCCCCAATAAGAGAGATAAAAAAGGGAAGCCTTTCGGCTTTGTCCGATTCGAAGGTGTCGAGGATACCGAAGGTTTGCTTGAACAGTTGAATCAACTTTGGATTGGAAGCTACAAAATTAGGGTTTTTAAACCAAAGTTTGAGAGGGTGGTGAGGGATGAAGAAAAAAAGGGGTTCGACGCCAAAAGAGACACTGGAAAAAAATCGGACTGCTCCCATTTTTTGGATTCTGCAAAGAAGAAACCGGGAGTTTCCTTTAAAGAAGTTCTTACTGGAGTCTTTGAAGGAGAACCTTGCACAAGAGAAAAGCTGCAATTCAAAACTTCGGAGGAGGATACAAAGTGGCTTGAAGGAGCATTCATAGGTTTTTATCAAAGATGAATTCTCCTGGGATGAAATCAAAGAAGAAATCAACAGCGAATGTGCCGGGAAACTGAAAGTTTCGACGATGAGAGGAAGTTTGGTGCTCATCCGAAGTATTTGCGAACTGCCAACAGAAGAAGTTCTCACGGAGTTGGATGAATGGAGTGGCTTCTGGCTCCTTTGGAAGAGGAAATGGAACTTCGTGGATGTGCACCAGCAGCGAGCTATTTGGACGAGATGGATTGGGATCCCGCTTCATGCATGGAACTCTCGTTTCTTTGATTCGGTGACGGCAAACTTTGGGCGGGTTTTGAAAATTCATGAACTGATGAAAGAAAGAGAGAAATTGGACGAAGCTTTGATTCAGATCTCTACGGGTCTCAAATCCATTGATCAAGTTTTGGAGTGCTGCATTGATGGAGCTAGTTTCACACTTCGTATTGAAGAAATTCAGGATAACCCAGTCTCGTCCTTGTTCGGAGAACCGGATTTTGATGAGTCGGAATCGGAATCGGATTCAGGATGGTCGGCCAGAGCGGAGTCCATGGATCCAGCTATCGCTACCATCGGAATGATGGACGACATCGGCGTGGGAGATGGAGACATTTCGGTTCTCCAAGAATTGAACTCTTCGATTCCTTCGCAAGACGTTTCGGTTCTCCAAGAATTGAACTCTTCGATTCCTTCGCAACAAACCGTTGCAGACACGTCAGTAGAGGTTACCAATCATGAGGAGACAACGTTGGGAGGCTCGAGATTGCTTTTGAATGTGGCTGCTGCCGAAGGTTTGGGCCAGGCTTCTTGTAGGGCCGAGCAGGTGGATCGCCCCGTAACTCATAAAACTCATTCTTTTAAGGGAGAGCTCTTATGGGCCGAAACATCAAAGGACCAAGACAAAAGCCCAAGTGGAAACTTATTGGAGTACCCTTGTGGGCCTATCGAAAACTTTAGTGAGGAATCTCTTTCCTTGCCCACGGTTCCTGCTGTAAGAGAAGAGGAACCCATTCTTCTAGAAGGGGGAAATGACGATCTGGAAGATAACAGAGAGAGATTCGACGTGAATGATCTTGTAGAAGAAAACAACCATTCTGAGGAAGTGGCTAGGACCGAAAAGGATGATTCTACGGGCTCCAAATCAGGGGAGGCGAGGCTGCCTTCCAACAACAAAAGGGCTGATTCCCGATACACAAAAGGAAAAAAAGGTAAAGGGAAAAATAAGAATAGAGTGAGGGAGAAGGAGAATTGGGGGAGGTTCATCTCTGAAATAGAACCAGTAAATGGGAGAGGGGAGGAGGCCGCAGGGGAGGAAGACGCTGGGGAGAGTCAAAAAGGGATGCTTTCGACAGAGGAGGGGGGAATTTCAGGCCAGAAAATCTGGGACTTTGGGAAGAAGTTAGGGCTTTCAAGTCAGATTGAAGAAGAGGTGATTGTTCGCCAAATTCGAGATGCAAGGTAACTTTCTTTCCTTCAATAATGCTGGGAGTCAGATGAATTGTCCATGAATTTACTGTCATACAACATTAGGGGCTTGGGGAGCATTACGAAACAGCGAGATGTTACTGAACTTGTGAGAGGGCAGAAGATTGACATTTGTTGTTTACAAGAGACAAAAATGGAGACTTTCAGTGATGTTTTTTGTAATTCTTGGTGGGGGTTTAATAACACAGATAAGGCAATCAGGAACTCAGAGGGGAGAGCTGGGGGAATTGCGTGTTTATGGAATAGGGAGGTGTTCGAAGCATCTAGTACTTGGGATTTACCGGGGGCCGTGGTTGGGATGCAATTGGTTCTATTGTTGAACAGAATGCGGATAGAAGTGTGTGTATTTTGGGGGACTTTAATGCAGCCAGGAGAAGAGAAGAGAGGGTGGGCAGCGGGGAGAAGTTTTGGAGCGTCGGATGCGAGGTTCTTCGAGGAATTTATTAGGGGGAACGACCTGAAGGAAATTCAAACACAAGGTCGAAAGTACACTTGGTACAAACCCAATGGCAAATGCAAGAGCAAGATCGACCGTTTCCTTATTAACGAAACTTGGATGCTAACTTGGGAAGAAAGTTCTGCACGCGGTCTTCAAGCGTTCGATCTCGGATCACTGTCCGATTGTTCTCACTACTAGAACTGAGGATTGGGGACCAAGACCTTTTAGGTTCCTAAATGCTTGGACGAATCACCCGGAGTTTGAGGAGGTTGTCAAGAAAGTGTGGACGGGGACTGACTGTCATGGATGGAGCTTTTTCGTGGTTAAGGAGAAATTGAAGAAACTTCGCGAGGCTTTAAAAGTGTGGAATCGCACATCCTTTGGTGAGATTGATTCTAAAATCCATGAATTAAAGAAGGAGTTACAACAGAAAGATGAGCTTGACGAGCAGAGTTGTTTAGGTGAAGTGGATGTTATCAGGAGAAATGAGCTCCAAGTTGTCCTTTCTCTTCAGCTGAAGCATAAGCAGATGACTTTACAACAGAAGGCTAAACTGAAATGGCTTAAGGAGGGAGATGTTAATTCTGGTTTCTTCCATAAGGCGATTAAAGGGAGGCGGTTGAAGAATGACATTGGCGGACTGCTCTTTGATAACTCATGGATCTCCAAATCGGAAGAGGTAAAAGCCAGGGTGAGAAATCATTTTGAAACCTTTTTTCAAGCGGAAAGATCGACAGATGCCTGTTATCCCCATGGACTTCATGAGAAGGAAAATCTCTGATGAGGAGAGACATTGGCTGATTAGAGATTTCGAACCTGAAGAAGTTAAAGAAGCGGTCTGGAGCTGCTCTGGCGATAAGAGCCCAGGACCTGATGGCTTTAACTTTTCATTCTGGAGATCGGCTTGGCATTTGGTTAAGGAGGATATCCTCCAGGTCTTGAAGGACTTCCACGCGAACGGTAAAATTCCTAAAGGAGGTAATGCTTCCTTCATCGTTTTATTACCGAAGAAAGAAGGGGCTGGTTCGTTGAACGAATTTCGCCCAATCTCGCTCATTACCAGCTTGTATAAAATCATTGCCAAGATCTTGGCGGGGAGACTGAAGAAGGTGATGGGGTCGATCATATCAAATAATCAAAGCGCTTTCGTTAAAGGCCGATTCATTCTCGATGGGGCGGTCATTCTGAATGAAGCTGTTGTTGAGGCAAAAAAGAAGCGACGGAGCCGGATCTTCTTTAAGATCGACTTTGCCAAAGCTTTCGATTCAGTACAATGGGACTTCTTGGATACTTTACTTGACAGAATGAACTTCGATGGGATTTGGAGAAAATGGATTCAAGGGTGTCTACAGTCAGCCACGGCAAATGTCCTAGTTAACGGGTCTTCAACGGGAGATTTCAAAATGGAGAGAGGTTTGAGGCAGGGCGACCCGATGTCTCCCTTCTTGTTCCTCATTGTCGCGGAAGGGTTGAATGCGCTCGTTGAGAGAGCAGTGGAAAGACAGTTATTGTTTCCAGTTAAGATTGGTAAGGATGAAGTGCCGATTACACATCTCCAGTACGCGGATGACACCATCTTTATTTTGGAGGCTGATGAGCGTAATGTGGAATCACTGAAAAGTCTGTTGCTTCTCTTTCATTTTGTCTCGGGTCTTGCTGTCAACTTCGAGAAGAGCAGCCTGGTGACGGTGGGAGTGAATGTGTCAGTCGAGAGGACATGGGCTTCGTTTCTCCATTGCAAGATTGGTTCCTTCCCTTGTCTTTACTTGGGAACCAAAATCGGAGGTCGAAGCAATGGTGTTAGCGAGTGGAAGTTCTTGGTGGATAAAGTCTCAAACAAAATTGCAAGCTGGAAAAAAAGACCTCTCTCTTTGGCAGGGCGGATCACTCTTGTTAAAGCGGTGCTTCAATCGATTCCGGTCTATCAACTGGCCTACGCTTTCATTCCCAAGACTGTGATCAAGAATCTCAATTCCTTGTTCTCCAGATTTCTGTGGGGTGGAGGCTCTCAGTCGGGAAGCATCACCTGGTTTAAATGGAGCTCTTTGTGTTCTAATAAGAAAATTGGAGGTCTTGGGTTTCGGGATGTGGAATGGTTTAATCATGTTCTGTTAATTAAATGGCTTTGGAGATTTTTGGTGGAAGGGGGAGCATTGTGGGCGAGAGTGATCAAATCTATTTATGGGGAGCTTGTCTGGGGCGAAGAGGGGGAATGCTCGGTGGTGGGAAGAAGTGGGCAGTTGGGGTGGTGGGCGAAAATTGTGGAGAAAGGGGGAGGAAGGGACGATAGATGGTTCGTTGATAACCTTCAACACCGTCTCGGGGATGGGATGAGTACAATGTTCTGGGAGGACGTGTGGGCTGTTAACAAACCTCTCAAGTTCGTGTTCCCGAGATTGTATAACTTGTGTTCGAATAAGAAAGGCCTGGTCGGAGAGAGTGGGTTTTGGGAAGGAGAAGAGTGGGTGTGGTCGGTGAATTGGAGGAGGGATTTGAGGGAAAGGGAGACAGGACAAGTGGAGGAACTTTTGAGACTTGTTGCTGCTTTTGTCCCTTCTACAGGTTCAACTGATGGATGGAGTTGGAGGGCAACAACAGACGGTAAATTCTCAACAAAGTCGGCTTATGATTTGGTGGCGGCAACCAGAGAGGCGCAACAAACTCAACCGGCTGAGATGGCTAAGGTGTGGGAGGCTCCAACGTCACACAAAGCCAAGGTGACGGCGTGGAGATGTCTTAGAAATCGTTTGGCTACCTGTGACAATTTGAGAAGACGACAAATTCAAATTAGCTGGGAAGAGAGAGGATGCAACGCCTGCGTCGCTGGAGAGGAGACGACGGAACATCTGTTTCTTCACTGCCCGAAAGCTGCGGCGGTGTGGGACCAAATTTTCCAATGGTTACACATCAAAACGGTAAATCCTAGAGGTACACTTCATCACTACACTTCATTCATCTCTGCTGCCAAAAGGAAGAAAGGAAGAAGATTGCTCAATGCGTTGTGGGTGGGAACGGTTTGGACGTTATGGGAAAAAAGAAACGAGAGTCATTTTCAGGGAATGATTTGGGATATTGAGAGACTTGTTTTACAGATCAAGGGTAGACTTTGGAGTTGGAATGAGGTTTACAAAGTTTTGGAGTTGGGAATCCCTTTCACCTTGTGGTGCTCAAAGGGTTTCAATCTTTCCTTCTTGTTTTGATTGGCATCCCTGGTGCCTTGCTTTTCATCTCAATAAAATTTTTATTTTACTGATAAAAAAAAAAAAAGATCTTTCTTTCTCGATTCAAATAAAAATGACCAAATCAGCTCTTGTTGCACTCTTTCGTTGAAAACATTTAATTACAAAATTATAATCTAATCGTATCTTTATATTTGGATTTACTTGTTAAAAAAATTATCTGAAAACAACATTTAACTTTTCTATCTTTAAATAAGTCCAAGAAGTAGAACAAACCCAATACAACAATTTAGGGGAAACAGTTAATCGTAGAATAAAACTCCAAAACTTAACTTTCCGTATTTGTTTGTGGTCAAATGGTGATTATATAATTATGGCTGGATATGAATTGGTGATTTTCTAAATCTTTGCTATCACATTCCGCTCAATGTTAATACTCGCGTGCACACAATTGTAAAGTTGATGCTAGGATTAGGGGTGGATCGGTACGGTATACCGAAAATTTTTCGTCATACCGTATACCATACCGTAAATTACGGTATGAGAATTTCCATACCGTTGCCGTACCGTACTTTTCGGTATACCGAAGATCGGCATACCGAAAATTTCGGTATGAAATTTTTCATACCGTTGTCGTACCAATAGTGCGGTATACCATACCGAAAGTCAGTATACCATACCTTACGGTATTACCGAAATTATTGTTTTATCGTTTCATGCCTAAATTGCCAAACCATTAAGATATACCGTATATTTGTACATATTGAAATTTCATTAAACAAATACAAATAACTTTCTAACAATCAAACTCCACATCTTCAACAAAGCAAAAAAATAATTTACCACTAATAATATATATATATATATATATATAATTGATTCCGATGGCATACGGATTTTTTCGGTATATACCAGTGGTATATACCTAAACAACGGTATATATCGGTTTTTCGGCATATACCGCGGTATCGGTATATATCGGTATACCGCGGTATGAAGAAAATGATACCGTTGCCATATCGAAAATCTTCGGTACGGTATTGTACCGTACCGAAATTTTCGGTATACCAAAATTTCGGTATTTTCAGTATTTTTTCGGTACGGTAAGTGCGGTATACCAATTTTTCGGTATTTTGCTCCACCCCTAGCTAGGATTTGTTTTTTGCTCACTCACCACTCACCACACAATCGATTGAGACCTATTTAAGATTCTTGTTTAATTTATTAGATTGGGTAGGGCTTTACCACATCGGTCCGATAAATTTTGTAATTTTGAATAATGCTATATACACATGTGCGCACATAATTGGACTTTTTTGTCGTTTTACACATTCTCATAAAATAAGAAATTAATTTTATTTTATTTGAAATTACAATTTACATAAAAGCCATAGAAATTATTAAGGAAATGATTACACATAATCTTTCCATAATAATTCATATCTTATTCGCTTCTATGAACTTTGATCTTAAGTAAGTATAATCCCACGTCATTAACCACACTTAGAAAGTCAATTTTAAACTAAAATATGATTAAGTATATGGATTCATTTCATTGTTACTGTCCGATTTATATAATTACCATGGTTATTATATGAACTTCTAATATGAATAAGTTAGTTTTAAATTTTACTGCATGAGATTCTGAGACCAATTTTAATAAAAAATAAAAAGTCACTCCTAATATGAATTGTAATAAAATTTAGAAAATATAACCGAATAACTATAATTTTTTGAATAATGTCACATTTTGGAACATCGATCGAAAACTAAATAAAAATATACTATAAAAAATATATTATAGTAATAAATTAGTGAACTCGAAAAAAAATATATAAAATTAAAAATAAATGACCATAATTGTTAAAATAATGGCATACATTGTAGAATATTATATTATAGTAGTAATAAATTAGTGAACTTGAAAAAAAAGTAGTAATAAATTAGTGAACTTTAATTTTTTTTTTCTGAAGGAATTGCTATAATCATTAGAATAATATCATATGCTAGCTACGTTATTTCATTATTTCATAAAAACCATAACAAACTAATGAATTTGAAATATAAAAAAAATACTAGAAAATATAAATGAATGACTATAATTGTTTTGAATAGTTTCGTACATTGAGATATCGATCGATGACTCGATAAAAATATACTAAAAGATAATATATTTATAATAAATTATGAACTCAAAAGAAAATTTGCTATAATTGTGTAAATAATAACCTACGTTGAGTATATCAATTGACACAAATTAGTGAACTTGAAAAAAAATACATGAAGGAATTATTATAATGGTTAAAATAAAATCATACACTAGCTACATTATTTAATTATATCATAAAAGTATAGATTAAAGAACAAATCTAACAAATTAGTGAAATTGAAATAAAAGTTATAAAATATAAACAAATGTCTATAATTATTTTGGAATAATGTCATACATTGAGCATATCGATCAATAATTCAATAAAAAATCTAAGACTATATTTAATAAATTAGTGAACTTGAAATATAATAATAATAATAATAATAATAATAATAATAATAATAATAATAATAATAATAATAATAATAATAATAATAATAATAATAATAATTGTGGAAACAATGTCATACGTTGAACATATTGATCAACTACTCAATGAAATTATGCTATGAAATATTATATTATAATAAGGGTAACAATTAAAATTGCCCTAAACCTTAAGTTGTCTATGAAAAATGCCCTTTCTTATAAACTAAAGCATTCTATGCCCTAAATGTTGGCAATGGACCATTCTACCCTTTAACATGAAATTCTCAATTAGTTCATCATAATGCAATTTCGTGGTTCGGATTGAAATTAGTCGATGAAGACTTTATCAGGCCCAACATGCTTCCGTAAACACTTCAAAATAAATCTAAATTTAAATCAACATTATACCTTTGTCGACTGGTCTTCTTCAGGAGTCGGTCTTGTTGCGTTTTACGGCTCGTCTGCCCACCCGGCACGCACCAACCACGCACTCGCAAGAGATGGTTGCAACCCTTCCCCTTCACTAAGTGCCGACTAAATACTTTGTTGAAAAAATAAAGAAAATATTTTTACTAACCCGGAATAGTTGGACAAAAACAAAGCGTTTATAGAGGAATTATATAAAATTAATTTATTTCATAAAAACTCCCCAAGGGAGGAGACAAACTTGTTTAGCTACTCATAGTAGCTAATACTTGTGTACATAAAATAAAAATGAACTAAAACTAAAAACGAAAACTTTTGAAAACAAGAATTTAAAATTACAAAGATAATTCAAGAGAGAGGAAGTGTTGTGTGAAAATGTTGTGATTTTCGGATGCCCTTCTTCTCTCCAGCACTCGGGTTTATATAGAGGTCTGAATCCCTCTATTATTGCTTGGTTAGTGGCCTCGGATTCCATCCTCGTGGCCAGCTTGCTTGAATATGACATCCACCTTCTTTTGTCGGTCTTGATTGCCGACACTTGTTAGTGGTATCACATAGTGCTGGGCCCTTGCTTTATCGTCTTGTGATAATGCTGGTAGGGACCGGCTGCTTTTCCTTCCACTCACTTTTGTCCTGGAGCATTTGGTGAGTGGTCCTCCTGTTCTTCCACTCACTTTTGTCGTTTCTTTTGTGGGTGTGATCCTTGCTGTGAATCACATGATTCACTAAATTTTGTCGGCCACCTTACTTTTTTGGTGCCCTTGGTGTCCTCCCCTTTGGAGTCTGATGCTTGTCATGTTCATCAGACCTGAACCTCCTTTTATCCGGCTTTGGAAAGAATCCCTTGCCGAATTCTGGCTCCTTCTGCGATGAGCATTGATCGCAGATTTTATCATTCCATTGGCCTAGATGGGCCATATTGCAAAACTTGCGACGAGTCTCCTGGCTCCCCGTAATCCTGTTCTTCCAAATCATTTGCCGTTTCTTCTCGAAGGATTCTTCGGCAAAATGAGTGGTTGTTCCTGTCATGGTATTAACTAGGAACGTTCCCAGATCCGAGCTTTGATAGAACTTGAATCTGGACTTCATTTTGTCCATCTCTGTAAGACAGACCCATAGACCCCATGCTCGTCTATTGGAGATTTGATCCTCCGTGAATGTTGAGACGATTGCGGCCTGGAAGTCGGGAACTTTGATCCTGTTAAGGGCTCCCGTATCAGGTCTTCGAAGCTTGATGAAGTGAAAAGCTTCACGGATTCCTTTTCCGACTGGCTCTGGCGCTGCACTGAAACAGTATAACTCCAGAACATCTCCCCTTTTGAGGGACTCGTTGTTCTCCCATGTGTCGAACACCGTTTTCTGGATCCATTTTGGTAGACCCTTGATTTCGGTGAAGGCTGGGGCGGTGGTATAAACTGAGGCCAAAGCCCCAAACTCATACCATTCCTTGACATCGTTTGGATTGGCTCCTGGAGTCGTCCAAACCCTTGGATATTTTCCGGCAACATCAACCCGGCAATTTCCCGGATTAATGCCCTTCCTCGTAAGAAGTTTCTCCCACCTGTCCTGGTACATCTGCCAAGAAGGAGAAATTTCAATAAAGTCAGTATCAACCTTAACTTGGCCTGTCATGGGCCTAAGATTGATCTCTCCCTCTTTTACCCCAGAGGTGGAGGGTTGACATGTTGATTCAGGGTGTGACCCCTTAACAACATCTTTTCCTCGAGAGTCTGGCTGTGAAACCATTGTCTCAGGACTTGTGCTAGGGGTACTTGAATCCCCTGCTACAGGTAATCCGCCCTGTACGGAAAGCATTGCTTTAGCCCGATTTTCACGGACAGCGCGCAAGAGCGGCTTGTTGGTTGCTTCCTGAAGATTGAACATCTTCATGAAGCAGACATCAATTTGGCTAGATACTTTGGCTTCGTCAGCCGCTTGTATCTTTCCTGCTTGTTTGGTATGCAGCACACACTTGTGCCACTCTTGTTGTAGCAGCTCTAAACTTTCAAAGAGCTGCCCCTGTATTGCCTCGATGGCCTCCACTTCAGGGAGCTCCATCCCTTGTAAGGAAATCTGCAAGAACATTCTGATCAGATTTCAAAACGACAATATCATAATCATAATATTGGCATTCTGCTTGCCATCTAATCAATCTAGCCTTTTCAGGTTTAGATTCAATCTTTTTAGTTAAGAAAGCTTTAACGTTAGTGTTATCTACTTTCAAAACAAATTTTTTAGCCAGTAAGAATAGCGGCCATTTCTTGAACGCCTTCCTGACTGCAAAAAACTCTTTCTCGTTTATGTGCCATCGTACAGCCTCGTCATTGGAGAAAAGACCGCTACAGTATCTGCAAGGTTCTTCTCCATAAGGGGTGATCTTTGTGAGCACAGCTGCCCACCATGAATCACTCGCGTCGGTGTAGAGGACCAAGTCATCCTCGTCTTGTGGTATTGAAAGTTTCGGGAGATTTTTGCAAATCTCTTTCAACTTCTTCATACCCTCTCGATGTTCCTCCTTCCATATGAATGGAACATCTTTCTTCAGTAAAGGACTGAAGATTTTCCGGTGCTCTGCAAGATTTTTAATAAACATTCCTGCAAAGTTAACAACTCCGAGAAAGCTTTGGAGCTGCTTCTTTTCTTTAAGATCCTCTGGGAATCCCTGAACTTTTTCCACAATATGATCTTGCAGAATAATCCCAGATTCATCGATCTCGATCCCCAGAAACTCCATCTTTTGGGTAGCTATGACTGCCTTCTTTTCTGACAGTACTAGTCCTTCTTGTTGACAAACATCCGCAAAGATCTCCAGATGCCTGACATGTTCATGAATGTTTTTTGATGCAATAAGGATGTCATCAATGTAAACAAACATAAACGAAGAATAATCTTTGAAGAGATTATCCATCTTTCTTTGGAATATCTGAGGCGCGTTGGCTAACCCCATTGGCATGACATTCCAGACATAATGTCCCTGTGGAGTTGAGAAGGCTGTGAACTTCTTACTCCCTTCCTCCATGCGAATCTGGTAGAATCCTGATTTGCAATCAAATTTTGAGAATACCTTTGCACTTCTGATGCAGTTGATAAGGTGTTCTCTGCTTGGGATGAAGTATCCATCAAACTCAAGAATGTCATTAATCCCTTTATAATTAATGACCAATCTTGGCTTTCCTCGCTTGATCTCCCCATGATTTCGCACCAGAAATCCAGGACTGCTGTAGGGTGATCTTCCTTCTTCGATCAGTTTTAAATCAAGGTGTTCCTTGATTATACTCATCATATCCTGTTGATCTCGAGGGTTCATCAGGATAGGTCTGAACCTTACGAACTCATGCTCCTTTCCAGTTTTAACTTTCAAGGTGGCTCTGAGCTGGTTCTTGTCCCACCATGCCAAAGGATCCTCGTGGTAACACTTCTGGATTCTCCTTTTGACATCGGCAATGGACACCTGTTCTTCTTCCTTGATATCTTTATGTGATATCAGGGATACTTTGAGGATTTGAGTTTCTTCCTCGGAGAGATCTGGGAATCCCTCAGTTCTGCATTTGAGCAAAACTTCTCCGAATCTCCTTTGATCCTTCATTTGAGGTCTCCGGAGTCTGCCATCATCACCACGCTTGCTGCGGAATTTGATTGGCATCGAGCGATGAAAGGCTCCATTGAGCCTTTGCACAATGATTTTGTGATCACAATTGGTTGTGAACACTAGCCTCCTGGCTTCATTGTCCTGTATGTACCTCTTGAAGCTTTGCAGAAAATTATTTCCAAATAATATATCTGCTCCGGTATCATGGAAATAAATTGGTGGAGTCTTGACCTTGTACCAAGGTGTCTGTCCTGCTCCGCCGATCAATATTTCCGTTTGTTTTACTCCTTTTGATAGAAGTAAAATCTTTTTGGAGAAATCCCTTCCTGCAATTCGAGGTAGGTCTTCTTCCACTTCTGCTGGAAAGACTCCTCGTTTTGCTGTACAGATTCCTGCTCCTGAATCCACATAAGCAGCAAAATATTCTGCTTTGTATTTTTCATATAACATCCCTACCGAGATGTATATCGAGAATGGGCTTGTCATTGGATCATCACTCTTTGGCGTCCAATTGTGATCTCCATTCCTCCTGATTTCCATGACCATGGTTTATATTTGTCAAGGAAATTTCGTCCTAAGATTAGGACATCTGCTTCTTGTCCGGCTTGGCCTTCGGTCTGGATTTCAAAACCTCCAACCTCCAGAGTTCCGATGTATCGGTTGTCACCTGGATTCACCAAATAATACAACATACTACAAGGAAACTTGTTTTCCATGCTTGTTGTATCACATCTTGTGGAAACCTGTCTCCATCCTTCGGGGCATTTGAATTTGACCTTCATGTCTGGGACTGGTGTTTCCTGGATCGCCCTTCTCTCATAGGAATGAGAGAAACTTCTTGTTATAGGCCCTGAAGTTAGCCTATTTCCTTGGAATGATAGCCTTGGTGCTCCCAGTCTGAGACTCTGGGTATGACTTAGCACCGGTTTGTCTCCCACATCGATGTCTATTTCCCTGACTTGGGGAATTTCCACTCGGTTTGGAAGGGCTGCCTTGGCTATTTCTTTGAATATTTCTGGAATTTCAATAAATTCTTTTCCCATAAATAACTCCGTATGATGGGAATTTGATAAGGCATACGAGACTTGATAAGTCAGTGAGTATGGCCTGTTTCCATCTGTCATGTACTCCTTCTTTTTGTAGTCCTGATAGAGAGTCAGGGCTCGACTGAAGGATGAATCTTGTAGATTATAAGCGATTTGTGGATAGAACTCGGTTATAATCTTCTTGGCATAGAGGTTGCCTGAAAAAGCTCCAATGACTGATTCTCTGGCATCTCGGACCCTTTTATCGCAGAGTGCGACGTCAATTGGTTGGTCTGTCCCTGGGAAAAGGGAAGATTTGAGTACCAATTGAATTGCTCCAATATGAATCCATTTCATCGTACTTGCGACTTCTGGCTTCATTTTCTTGAGATCCTGTCTGATATCTTCGGCCGGAACCAGCTGGATTTCCACCTGGTTGCTTGTAATCTCAATTGGAAGCGCTGTTTCTTGGCTTGTGACGCCAAAATAGACATGATGCTTCCTCTTAGTTGGAATCAAGCTATTTAAAACTCGATTCAATCTTCCATTGGAAAACCCTTGATAGGTTCGAACCTCTTCGGTTTCCTTCTTGAGTTTTCTCACGAGCTGCTTCACCACTTCTTTTTGTGGAATCAGAAAATGGCTGGTAAACCCATTCTGATCCTCCTTCTGGGTGTGGTGGACCTCGTGCTCCTCTTTAGTCTGACTCGGCTCCGGTTGATCCATCCGTCATCTCCGAATCATCAGAACTAAAGACCTCTTCTTGCTCATATATACTCTCATCAGAGGATATTTCTTCGAATTGATACACGGGTATCAATTTCTGGTGGTAGATAGCATCTTCGATATTCGGTGTGGATTCGAATCTCCTTATCATCCTTTTCTCGTTGTCTGGGCAATTGGTTGAAATATGCCCCTTTTCACCGCACGACCAGCAGTTGCAATCCTTGAAACTTTCATTGGCTTTGGCCTGAGTGCGCCTGAAAGTTTTTCTCGCCGGGATTCTCTTTTGATTTGAGAATTGGTTTCTTGATGGTCCGCTCCGTTGGCCTGACTTGTAGGAGCGCGCCTTCTGTCTGGTCCACATAGTCCTCGGCTTCCAAGAACTCCTTCTGGACTTTCTTTCATAGGGTTGATACCTATGTTTCTTTCGGCTTTTCCTTTGATACAGCAACTCAGCACCAATCTCTGTTGGAAGATCAATGTTGTCGCACATCAATGGGGATTTCTTGTTGAGTCTTCTCAATCTCTTGAGATTCCTCTGGTCCGCTGCCTTCTGGCACCATTCGGACAGCTTCTTGTGAACATAAGACATCCTTCTTGAAGCACTGTCAAGTGGATATCTTCCAGGTGAAACATACTCATTGATGAGCATTTCCCTCCATGGACTTGGAAGCTTTGGAAAGAATAGGTCCATGGCCGTCTGATCTTCCACTTCCCCCATATGGACATATAGAGTGTATAGACGCAGAAATTCATTGAGAGCTTTTGGCTCTAGCACTATCAACCTTAGATTGTAAAGTGCCTGTTGATATTTCTTGCGTTTCTCCTCTGCAGATCCTTCGAAAAAACCCATTCCCAAGAAATGGATTTTAATCTGTTTAGTAATTTCCTTTATGATGTCATATAAGGACGTGCTACTAAACATCTCCTCCTTGGTTGGAACTTTAAGTCCTTCCCAGTATAATTTTGCCATTCCTGCCAAGCTGGCTTCGAAGACTCTGGCAAATTCCTTTTTGTCGTAATCTATTGTGGCAATCACGACTTTTAATGATGAAGCCCATTCGTCGATGAGACCCTCCCATTCTTTGAAACTGGCTTCGTCAAGGTTGAGAATCAATCCGTATGGATGGATTGGTTCAAGGGTGACCTTTCCTACAGGAGTATCCTGCATCTGAGGCCTCCGTCGCCTGGTTCGTTGGAACTGGCTTGCATCGTCTTGAGCTGACCCCTTTTTTGACGATTCTTCTCCCTGAGGCTCTGTTTTGGGAACCTCATCTCCTTGGTTCATCTTTAGATCCACCATATTGAGGTTAGCAAAAGATTCTGCTAACTCCTGTAGATCTTCTAATCCGATTCTGTCAAGGCTATCCATGATATTTGCCTTTCATGATTCGGATTATGTCCTCCGGCTGCAACTCTTTGGGTGTTGCATCGAATAGAGATGTAGACGTCGGGTCTTTGGACCATTGATTCCGAATTTTTCCGGAACATGGTTTTCGCCTTTCGATCTCCTCCATTCTTTTCTGGATATCACGCAAGAGAGTTAATATTTCCTCTTGTTTGAGTGATATTCTGCTTAGCTCCATTGGTAGATCGTATAGCTTAACGCCATAATATTCCACCATCTTTTGGATCTCCCGCAAGTTGACGTTGTCGGAAGAACTTGGCTCGATCTTTTGGTAGCTTGGAAAAGCTACTCCCGCCTTGTCTTTTGGTTCCATCAATCGTGCGACTGATGGGCCTCGTCTCTGGTTCGTTCAATCGCCGTCCTGGTGGCGGCGAGTCCCATGAGGTTCTCATGGTAGAATTGGATACTCGTGATAATATCACGAATAATCTCGACATCTTCTCCTCGTCGTACGTTGGTAGCGAGGGCTCGATTGTTCCAGTTGAGTCCATCTAGTAGACGGGTAATTTCACTCTCCAAATTTTGGAGAATATTCCTGTATGATACACATCTCGGACACTCGTCCGGATCCATAAATTTTCAATGGAGTCTCCTCCCACATAGGTTAATTACAAAATACATTAAAATTATATAATTCCTCTATAAAAACCCGCTCTGATACCAATTTCGAAAGCGCGAATTAATGCATAAAATGAATCTAAGAGAATTTCCCGATGCTTACTTGTCCATAGCAAATTAAAAAAAAAAAATTAGCAATTATGGACATAGTAAGACTAGGAGTGGAAATAGCTTAGGGGTATGGATGTCAATTAGGGTATGAAATGCTTTGATCTATAAGGAAGGGTATTTTTCATCTACAACTTAAGAAATGGGGCATTTTTGCATGTTAGCCTTATAATAAATTAGATATCTTGGGGGGAAAAAGGGAAGGAATTATTATAGCGGCTAGAATAGTATCATATGCTAGCCACATTCTTTAATTATTTCATAAAAGTATAGGTTAATAAAAAATCATAACAAATTACAAAAATTAAACTAAAAATAAGAAAATATAAATGATTGGCAATTATTGTGGGGATAATGTTATATGTTGTGCATATTGATGGATATCTCAATAAAAATAGTATATTACAATAAATGTGTAAACTCAAAAAACAAATTTACATTGATTTTTTTACGAGGAGACAATGCCACTATTATAAGAAGATAATATCATATATTATGATTTATCACTACTAGAAAAACGCTCATAGATAACGGATTTTATCCGTTATCTATGAGCAAAAAAACTGTTGTGTATAGTGGTGTTATCTATGATACGTATCATAGACAACGGTTTAAAAACCGTTATGTATGTGAGAATAGATAACGGTACGAGACGCTCATACATAACGGTATGAAACCGTTATCTATAATGATTATACATAACGGTTTATACCGTTATGTATGAGGATTTTTCCGTTATGTTTTGTATTTTTTTTGTTTTTTTTCCTATCATAGTTAACAGTTTTTTTTCTATACATAACGGTATGAAACCGTTATCTATAATGATTATACATAACGGTTTATACCGTTATGTATGAGGATTTTTCCGTTATGTTTTGTATTTTTTTGTTTTTTTTCCTATCATAGTTAACAGTTTTTTTTCTATACATAACGGTATGAAACCGTTATCTATAATGCTTATACATAACGATTTATTACCGTTATGTATGAGGATTTTTCCGTTATGTTTTGTATTTTTTTTGTTTTTTTTCTATCATAGTTAACAGTTTTTTTTACTTTTTATAACGGTTTTTACCGTTATCTTTGATAGAAATACATAACGATTTTTTTGTACTTTTTATACTGTTATGTATTTCAACTACAACTAGCATATTTAATATTTTTTTCTAGATTTTTATGTTATTTATCTCAAGAAATAAATAAATAACTTTAAAACAACAAAATGATAAAATCACCAATAACAATATTATATATCATCCAAAATATTCATACATTACCATCCAAATGAACCAAGTATCAAGTACATATGATCATTGCATATTTCGATTCAAAATTGAAAGTACCAACTATCTTATAGCTAAAACAAAAATCTATCATATTATGTGTTCTAGCACCAAGTCCTCATGAACTAGTTGACCTGCTATGATGAATTTGCAGCAACTAACTTAGGAGAGAACCCGACACACAAGCTCAACCTGCCAATAGAAAAATAATCCAAATAAAATATGTGAAATAAAAGAAAACTGGACAAGAAAAAGATAACAAACAATATGTTGACTTTTGTTTCACACTACATCATGAATCACATTAGACGGTAAAGGCAAGAAAACATTTCTTTCAAAGTGTCATTCATGACTCCCCGTTCCGTGCAACTTCAAGCAGCAGCAACAATTAGATTTCCTTTACAAGATCCAAAATTGCAACAGCAAAACCAAGGCAAAATCAGTTTCTTGCCCTGAATTTTAAAGTTTATGTTGCTAAAACAAAATGTAAAAGTTCAGGGGCTTCATAAAACTGAAAAAAACTAAGGGTCTAGTGAACAGTTCAGCCAAAATACTTCTTAATAAGCTCCTTAGAATTAACAGAGAACATCAAGCAAAAACTAGAGTATATGCAGCAAATGTTACAGAAAGCAGAAAGGCAAAGAGATCAGAGATGGGTATATCCTAACTGCGTACAGACACATAGCTCAGCTAACCAGATTGCATACAGGACAGGAGTTAGCAAAAAAATGAGAAGCAACCCTAGATATGTCTTATTCAGTACTCCCTACTATTTAAAACAAGTAGTCTCAAAGAAGTCTTGCTTTCTTTCTTTTTTTGGCAAACAAGTGTAGTTATACAATTTCTACCAAACTTTTTTTTCTTTTCTTAATTTCCCATTTATCTCCATTAAAGTAATTTGTAAACATGTAAAGTGAGATTTTTTTTGAACAGGATAGAGTATATACCAGCTAAAGGATGTCAAGAATAAAACCTTTAACCTTACCTTCACTCGAAGATAGAAGAGACGAGGCTTGATCAATCTCGAGACTCTGATTATCATATGCTGTTTCTGGTACTTCTCCCGACATAGAGCAAATGGATTTAACAGGCTTGCCATCTTTCTGGCACAATTCACAAACATAAGACCGATTTATTTCCTGCAAATATTAGTTGCAAACTTTAAATTAGATCCTCCTTAAGCAAAAGTATTTGAAAGCAACGAAATACACAGTTACAATGTGAGTGGAACATACCCGACAATGATCACAGACTAACACAAGCATCCTACAGTGAGTACACCGGCAACGTGAAGTGTAGTTATCAAATGACACGCCACAGAGGAGGCAAGTTCCCAACACAATAGGATCTAAGCTCCCAACAGAAACCCTGAAAGCAGAAATCCATAAGAGTACCTTGTAATCAAAATTGATGTCTTAACGGACAGTCATATGTTGCCTAAACCAGACTAAATCTATTGAATCCTGCAAAAAATAGCAGTATTTGCAGATAAAACTGACATGATCTTCCCAAGCTGTGCAATGCAGAAATACGAAAGGCAACAAAAAAATCATGCTAAATGGAAGTAAATTAGATATATGAAAGCGTACCGATGGTCAAAAACAAAATTTTTTCCTTTGAAGAAGCCTTCATATATCTTTGGATTCCACCATATAACTGAAAAACAGTCACACCATGAGTAACATCAGCATTCTTGATCCTAACATAGTTTCATGATTTTCATCCCTCAGGGAAAATTTGATTTAGTATTCTCACAATCAGGCTTACACAGGAAGGATAACACAAACAACATAACCAACAGCAGCCATGTAAGCACTAGAAGTTCCCATTACCAAGGAAAACCAACCAAAAACTTTAAGGCAATATAATAAAGGGTTAATTGCATCAAAATACCCGACCTTTTCCCAAAATTTGGTTTTTTGACAAACTTTTTAATTGTAGCAAAAATTTTAGCTAGGTTTCAATTTATTGGAATGTCCGCCCCGCGTATATTTTCGGCCAAATTCATGCTAAGGTGGACCTCCGTAAAGCTTAGGTGGCATGTCGTGCCGGGTAATGAAACATTGTCGTCTCAAATCCATAGCAATAAATTAAAACGTAGCTAAAATAAATTGACTGGAAATGAATGGATTTGGCTGGAAATATATGCGGGACGGACATTGCAATAAATTGAAACGTAGCTAAAATTTTTGCTACAGTTAAAAAGTTTGTCAAAAAACCAAATTTTGAGAAAAGGTCGGGTATTTTGATGCAATTAGCCCTATAATAAAATGTCTTGAAAATGTACGATATTGATATTTTATCAAACAAAATTGACTTTTCCAAATTAGCTTTGTATCTCAAATGACAAAAAACGGTAGATAATCTCGTTATATGGGTTTACAGGAAAATTCGTTTCTGGAATTGATTTTCTACTAAATGCAATGTGGGCAATGCTCCCGGCATATAAAGCTTACACATAATACTTCATCTTCCTCATGATGCCAGATAATGCAAGAGCTTCCTCAACAACAAAAAGCTGTTGCACCATGGCAAAGGACAAGAAGACTTTTCTACAAGGTAACTAGACATAGGTAATTCTGGTGCATAACTTATAAATCCAAATGGGCCATTTTCGATTTATTCAATATTGTGGAAACCAAAAGTGCCCATTTAGCTTCTCAAAAAAGGTAATTCCTGTTGTCATTCTTCTAGTGCATGAACTCAAGTGCTAGTGCCCAAGCAATTAACAGATCAGTTTAATAATGCAATGTATTATCATGATATGTATAAGAGAATAAAAAGATAAATTCACTTTATCCAATTCAAAACTGGTGGTTTCTTCAATTGGAGCTAGTACTACTTTTTCTTGCTATGATGGTAATTAAGGAAAGTCAACACAAAACAGAAAAGAACGGGCCAAATATAAGTAGCTGCATTTCCTACTCAGAGGAGCTCACCTGAAAAACATTTTCAAAACCAGCACCTTTAGATCTGATATAGGCTGATGCCATCTCACATCTAATTCCTCCAGTACAGTACCTTTAAATGCCAATAAACAAACAATCGAGATCCTCAAAAATGAGTTTGCCAATATAATCGAGGATCATGACGTAGCAAAAAATTGAAATACCCCATAATCACAGATTCACAGCAGTTCAGTGCAATTACGAGGATACACACAAGGAGATCAGGGAGTCGTACAAAAGGCTAACTAGAAGACAACAATGAATGATACTCCTGATATTCCAAACCATAGAGATTAATATGGTGGTAAAAGATCATAAAATATATTAGCCAAGTACCATCAATGAGAAGTTAATCATACTGAGGATAAGAAAGGGTGAAATTCTTTTTATAGAAAATGAGGGAAAGGAAAGGAAGGATTTAAAGGGAGAATGTTTTTTATCCCTCATTTTCTTGTGATAAATTTACAACCCAAGTGACCGCACCCTTACTGATAGCTGCAAAACCATCTACTCAGCAACAGCAAGATGGACATGCACCATGCAGTTAGTTAGAAAAGACAAGGATACAGTGTATGTAGAGATACACTAGAAGGTAAAGCAGGCAACAATGTCAAAGAAGCTTAAAAGTAGAAACCACAACTGACATCTGCTCAACTGGAATCAAAAGAGCTAGAATCTAGTACATTACTGGTACAGCACAAGTACTCACATAAGGATATTATTCCCCCACAATTGCTCGGAATTGTCATCAATCCATGAGGGCAAGTCACTATACTGCCTGATCGCTGGATCCAATGTTTTGATATCTGGAGCATGAAACTTGCCTATTCTCGTCTCGTACAAGTTTCTTGCATCTAACAGTATCAGTTCCTTGTTGGAGCCACTACTTAACTCTTGACATTCACCTGGGAAAATAACAAGAAATTCAATAGTAGAAGACTTGGCAACAAGAGCAGTATAATGTCAACAATAAATGAAAGCTCAAAGTACACAAACCAATAAAGAGAGAATACCAGCATTCTGAAGAACAGAGTGAAATTCAGCTGCCGAGAGATGTCTCCCAGCATTTGAAATCTCCGGAGACTTCAACAAGGGATGAGAGCTTAACGTCACCAGTTCCTATGGACAGTATGATAGCCCGTTTCAGCTTGAATGTGAGGGAACGAAAGCAGATGCCTTCTGCAATCCCAATTGATTTAGATATAGTGAAACACGGAACAACCTAGGAAGTTTACTACTGTCTAGAAACAGAAAGACCCAACCAGTTCATACTTTTGCCTTTGAAGTCCCTATAGTGGGACCTGCTGCAACAACATGCTCATGACTCATCCTCATTCAAATAAATAATATTATCAGGCGAATTAAGTTGAGGCCAACCTTGACTATCCGGATACAATTTAATCCATAACAATGAAACAGATTACAAGAGTCTGATGATAGAAAAACAATTTATCTTATAACACAAATAAAGGTAGAAATATACATTCAGAGATAAATGATAAGTATGAAACACTGATACGTCCTGAAAATCATCCAAAATGAGAACAAGGACACAAAAATTATAAGAGATGCTACAAGCACACAGCCAACATCTATCCAGATGCCTCTCCCTTCAAAGCATCAGAATCAGCCTGGTGTAGAGCTCCCACTGTAAGGACCTAAGAGTAACTTTTCAGCTATACGAAGCTTACAATCAATGTCAAATAAAGGGGAAAGAAACAAGCATAATTGTCTTTTGATTATCAAACAGTTAGCTGTGCAAAGAGTTTCGAATAAGTAACTAGAAGTAACAACAAACACCCAATTCATTGATGAGATTAACTGAAACAAGAAAACAAAGCAACATTCACATACTTCTTTTCAGAAAGCAGTGTTCAATATTCTCAATTCAGAATAACCAAGAACAAAAAGATGAGATGAACTGAAACAAGAAAAAAAAAAAACTAGCGAAAATTCAAGCCATAAATCCCTAAAATTCGAGTCCAAAATGCCCTAAAATTTGCTACCTTATGCACTCTTCAATTTCATTTAGTTGTTACCTGAAGAATGAGGGGCGACTGTTGTCGGAGTCAGAGGCCAGGGGCAGTGGTGGTGCGATTGGAGCGGTGGTGGGCGCTGAGCCGACGACGAAGGTTGCTCTGCCCAAATTCAAAAATTACGCAAAGATAGAAATACATATAGAAAATGGAGAGAGAGAGAGAGTATACCGTGGTGGTGGAAGCGAAAGAGAGGTGATGGGGATGGGGGGCGACGCCAGGCTGGAGAAGGTGGCGGCTAGCGGCTGCTTGCCGGAGACAAAGGCGGCACAGAGAGGAGGTAGAGAGAGGGAGAAGGGCTTTAGGTAGGAGAATTATCAACCTCATCCGCTCTCGATTGCAAATTGGAGAATTAGGGCTTTCCCCCTTTCC
Source organism: Salvia miltiorrhiza (assembly GCF_028751815.1). NCBI lineage: Eukaryota > Viridiplantae > Streptophyta > Magnoliopsida > Lamiales > Lamiaceae > Salvia > Salvia miltiorrhiza. Next base: position 39,410,022 of record NC_080388.1, read on the forward strand.
TGCCTCGATTATGTGGAGTTGAGAAGAGAACCGGCCGTAGAACACCATCAGCTCGCCGATCCTCGGACCACCAGCAACGATGGGCGGGCTCTAGGTCGCGTAGCTCGCCGGTCTCCCTGAGATGGCGACGGCTGCGTTGTACCGAACAGAGAAGAACTAGGGCTCGACCAATCGAACAGAGAAGAACTAGGGCGCGGGGCAGCAGCGAGGGTGGGCGGCGACGGGCCGGCGTGGGGCAGCGGCGCCGGTGGCGGAGTCGAGAGGGGAGAGAGAGAGAGTCGAGAGACAGGGAGGAGACATGGAGAGAGGACGAACTAGGGCTGGTAGTTTTGGGGTTAATTTCTAAATTTTCTAAATAAAATCTATTCCTTTTTGTTCTTTTTTCTTTTTTCTCTTTTTTCACTTTTAATATTCAATTTTTGGTATTTAGATTTCTAATTTAGATTTTATATAAGTGTTACTTAATGATAAAACAAAAAAAAATGTTATGATTTTTTTATTTTTTAAAATCTATATCTAGGAATAAATTCAAATTTTAGGATAAACAATTTATTTGTTATTTTTAATATAATATAATATAATATAATATTTAAAAAATTAATAAAAAAAATTATACATAACAATTTTTATAGACGTTCATACATAACAGTTCAAAAACCGTTGTAAATGACTCTTATACATAACGGTTCTTTAACGTTATGAATAAACCGTTATAAAAGATGGTCATAGATAACGGTGGCACAACGGTTTTGTAATACCGTTATGTATGCAACTAATAGATAACACAAAAACATAACGCATTTGTTCAAACCGTTATCTATGCATATAGACAACACTACATAGATAACGGATTTTTCCAAAACCGTTATCTATTCCTAAAAGTGCGCTCATACATAACGGTTTTTGAAAAAAACCGTTATCTATGCACTGTTATGTATGTAAACTTTTGTAGTAGTGTATGTCAAAAAAAATTTATAAAGTTGTCACATAACAAGAGAATATTTTCAAAGATTGTTTTTAAGATAATAATATATGGATCCATTTGTTGGATCGATTAATCGTTTATTTAAATTAATAAATATTAAAATGTTTATAAAGTTAGTAAGTCAAAAATTACGAGCAATTAAATAAAAAAATATAAAAGATGCAGGAATAGCTAAAATGATTGGAATAATATATTACATTAGTTACATTCTTTGATTATTTCATAAAAGTACAAACTAATGAAAAAATTATAACAATTTTCATAAAAATTGTTATAGAAATTAGTATAACAATTTCATAGCAATAAAAATCGTTTCGTATTATTTTAAAACAAAGTGGCCGTATATTTGTAGATAGTATTGTGATTAGTGGCCATGTCAAAAATTTGTTTTCAAATTATTAGATCATGATTAGTGGAAAGATTTGTACATGATTAATAGATCATAATTCGTTTCATATCAAACTTATTGAATTAAAAAAAGAAAATAAAATCTATAGAAACTTTCCAATATAAATTAAGGGTAATTTAGTAATGATAATAATTTAAATTAGGTAATAAATTTTCAAGGGCATTATGTGCGCACATATTATGTGTGTTTAGCAGTACTCATTTAAAAAAAAAAAAAAAACAGATAAATTTTGTATTCTTATATAATAAATTCACACCCCAAATCAAAAAAAAAAAATCACACCCATAAATGTTATACTTTTTGTTAGTGAATATTTATATAATCGGCCGATAGAGTTCGTACCCTAGAATGTAAACTCCATCAGTCCTTCATTCCTTAGCTTAAGTGGGCCAATACAATGTAGGCCTATTAATCTTGAGCTCGGCCCATCAATTTTGCTCCCTTAGCCCATCGACAACTTCAGCATCGCTTCAAGATTTTTTTTGACTTCAACAATGTAGTTATTTGAAATTTTTCTCTTTATTTGACCCAAATAACTTCATTACTTTGGTTCTGAAAATTGATATAATAAGATTTTTTTTCAAAGATTTGCGAAATATATTTTGATTCAATATTCAAAAGTTATGCTCCCTCCTACATACCCATTTTTTTATTCACATAGTAGTGCCCTACTCTACTTTTTGTACCATTACACCTTTTTTTTTCATTTATTTGTCGTCAATTACCACTCACAATACCCCTACAATTCAACTTTTATCCCACTCACAACCACTTTATCGATTTTCTTAAAATTTGTGCAAAACACCAAATGGGGCAATACTTTATGGACGGAGGGAGTACTTAGCGTTTCACTTCAGTGTGATCTAATATTTAACATAAATGTTTAGATGTAAAATTTAGAAAATGATAATCATTTAAGAAAAAAATGTATGCATACCTATCATTCCAAAAAAAATCAAGTATTTGGTACTTTTGGCACAAATTATAACATTAGTGCCAAAAGTACCAAAATTACTTAGTATTTTTTTTTTTTTTTGCTTTTTGTTGGTACTTTTGGCACAAATTATAACATTAGTGCTAAAAGTACCACCTGAACCCGCGTGCCCAACTTGATCCGGTCCGTCCAAATTAATAATAACACAGTATGAAATTAAAAAAAATGGCCAAAATTTGTATTTTTAAGATGAATGGTCAAATTTTGAGTTCTATTGCTCAATATGAATATCTCAAAAATTGGCTCTAAGATAATATACTACTACATTTTTGTTAAAATGTATTCACTAAAGTAACTTTTACGTGCAAACGCTCGTGATTTTTGCTAGTTTACAACATTTGAATTTAGTATAACTTCAAAGAAGAAAAAAATCAATTTGTGAGGTCAGATTTAATTTTAAGAGTAGATCGTTGAAGTGAAACCCACTTATGAGTTATGACATGCTGTATGTCAATAGCTTATACACTCAAAATCCGGATTTAGTAATAACTAATAAGTGGAGTTAATTACTAATTTGATTAAACTGACAGAAAAGATAAAATGAAAGAGCATGAGAAAAATGACATAAAAAATTCCTCAACAACGGCAAAAATAGAATAAACTCAAGTAAGCAATCAAAAAGTTCACTATGGCGTTCAAAGTTCAATTGATTTACTAGAAACAATACATAATTAACAAAAGATTTTCAAGTATAAACCATCATAAGATATATTGTCACACACTAATTAAAGCAAAAAGTAAATGAAGATTCCCACATTCAAAATATAATTCATTGCATTTGAAGCCTGAGCAAGGGTGATAATTCCTGCCGCCTGCGTGATATTAGTCGCAGTAAAATAAAAAAAAGAAGTCTATTCACCTTCTTTAAAACTTTGTAGATCTTTAGGATCGAACTCCATATTAATTTTACCGAATTTATTGACATTTTTTTAGAATAGAATAAAATCTATTTACGCCATATTATCAAAAGAAAATAAGATTCAGGCGCAAATTCAGTGGAAAAAGTAGAAATGTGGAATACTTTTTCCCGGTTGATTAATGCTTCGAAGATTACTGCAACTATAGTCTATATATGTTAGCATGAGTTTGAATAAGCAATTAATTATCAAACACTTGTGCTTAAAAAAATAATGGGACATTTGATACCACAAATTAGGCTGCAGAAAAGATGAAGGAAAATAGGAAATTGTAGCAGAATTAAATATTATTGTTTCATTCGCATCTCAATTTTCTATATGCCCTGAAAAACCATATAATTAACTTGTACTCTACTCACTCTACAAATACAAGACTCGCGAAAATGTAGATAAATACAGATTTGGAACAAATATATGATGACCCAGCCTTCTGTTACTAGTCAGGTAAAGAAAACTGAGAATTGAACACCAATCACCTATTGGCCAATAAAAAGAGTTGGATCAAAAATTTATATGTTAAAACTGACAATGTTACATTCATAAAAAAAACTACTCATAATTAAGTGACACGGTTTGTGTTTTGTAATATAGGGTTTCATGTTGACAAACTAAAAACCACATAAAATGAGGAATTGGATATCCAAAGAGGGGTGCGTGAGATCCAATTAAACGATTTTCTTCTTCTCTCTCATGATCTCATATATATTTTATTTTCTCATGTATATATAAATAAAGTAATATACATAAATTATAATATAGAGTAGAGTCCATAAACAACACATACTGTAATGCTTAAATGCAGTGGCTTTAAATTAAGATTTAAAGATTTTGTACTTAAATATATGCTTGTTAAACGTGTTTGTGAAAATTGTTCAGTTTTCAATTTTCATTACCCAAAGTATATTTATTTACAAAACTAGGAGTATAAAATCAACTTGATTAACAAAATAAAGAATGAAATTGTGATTTAAAGGTGCAGTAGTGCTAAATAAGAAATGAATTCATATTTCCACTATATGATATATCACACTCAACTAGCTTCATGCAGACAAAGGGGTCCATTGCATCAGAAACACAAAGCTCACCATCATATCACTTGACAGCAAAAATCTTTCAACACATGCATGTATATGTATATATAAAACCATAACTTAAATAAATAATACACCTGAACAAGAAAAACTAACGTATGCATGAAGTAGTACTAGTATATAATTATACCACTCTTTATTAACCGATAATACATAAATCAACGGTGCATATTATTTTTTGTGGTAATCTCCTTTTAAGTGAGTACTACCAATTTTGGAGCACCTAAATTTCTCTAATGATCTTTCTCGCTTGCCAAGTCTCAAACAGTATAATAAATAATTCCATCACATAACAGCAAAAATCACACCAGAAAAAAAATAAAAAAAATCTACTAAACCCCAAAGAAGATCTTCAATTTATTACTCACTTCTTAAAAAAATTGCAGATTTGATGCATAAAACAAATCAAATTTCTGGTGTGAAAGAAAAACATAGAAGTAATAGTAGTAAAATGTAACAGCAGCAGCACATAAATGCATGCAATAAAAATCAAACCTATTAATCGCGATTCGCGAATAATAAATCAAGTATTACAGAATCAGAAAAAACATACGATCCCTGTTTGGAAAGGTCTGTTGCTGCGTGTAGGCATGCATTAATTCATTGAAATACTAGGCGTAGTTACACGTTTTTGTGTGTGTATAAATCTATAGATACAGTATGTGTATGTATATACATAAAATTGAGAGTGAGAGTAGTATTTAAAGTGGCAGTGTCATTATATTTTCCACCTGTGACTGAAGCGTCCGTTTAAGAGTGAAGGGCAAAATTTCCTATCTCTATTTTTCGTCTCTCAATAAAATTCTCGCCCTTCTCAAACCCTAGATTTGTATCAGCTTATTTATTCCTCATTTTTCTCGGATAAATCTCTCCAATTTTTCTCCTTTTATTATAAATTGGAGTATTGGGGATAATGCGGGATAAGGATCCGCCGCCGGAGGAGTTCCGCTGCAAGCGGACGGACGGCCGTCAATGGCGGTGCAAGCGGCGGGCGATGGACGGGAAGACGCTCTGCGATATTCACTATCTGCAGGGGAAGCACCGCCAGCATAAGCAGAAGGTGCCGGAGTCGCTCAAGCTGGAGAGGAATGCGGGCAAGAAGAAGCAGGATAGTAACGGGGAATGCAGCCGTACTAGGGTTACGAAATTGGCCAAGAAGCCGGGGGTGGCGGCAGAGAAGAAGCGGAGGAGGGGCGTGTCAGAGGCGTTGGACGAGGCTCTGAAGCGGATGAAGTTGAAGAGAGGCGACTTGCATTTGGAATTGATCAGAGTGTTTCTGCAGAGGCAGGTGGAGAAGAAGAAGGAGCGGGAGTTGAAGGAGAGCTCCGTAGCGGATGAGACTAGAGTGTTGCCTTGTGGAGTCATGGCGATTTCTCAATCGCATTCGAGTTTGCAGAGCATCCGCGAAAATGATGGTTTGGATGTCAAAATAGGAGAGGATTCTAATGTTAATTCGTTGCTGCAGAGGCATTTCCGGTCGAAAAATATTGAACCTTTACCGATTAGTACAATGCAGGTTGGTTTTCTTGCTTCCTTTTGATTCATTTTTGTGTTGTACACTCTAAGATATTGCTCGTAAAGTTACATGTACAGGTTCTGATTCTTTGTTTGAGGGTAGGTCTTACCATTGATGGGGAATGTGAAGACCAAGAAAATGAAGAAATGCCACTGGTGCAGGGAAAGTAAATGTCGCTGCTTGATCAAGTGTTTGACTTGCAGGAAACGTTTCTTCTGCCTCGAATGTATTAAAGAGAGGTTTTTTTCTAACCTTTCTCTAATGATAACATCTGGATATATTCCGTTTCTGGATTTTTATGTGCTTGTGTACTTGATAGAGCGTAAGAAGATTCTATCCTGATTGTTTACTTCGCTCGTTTGACTGATTACCTTATTCAAGCATTGCTAATGTTTGCAGTAGCATTAGGATTGGCGTATGTTATTAATGTCTTAAGAACTTGACTGAGCTTCCGGCGTGATGCACAGTTGATGTGACATTAAATGTTCTCTTAAAGTTCCACTGTGTATATTGATATCAGGATGGGTCAATTTTGGGAAGGTTCGGGTTAAGGATAAAACAAAAACAATAAAGCATCTGCAGTTGAGCTTAACACCTGTAACTGGGTAGTGATTGTAATTGATGTGAGAGGTTAAGTTCTCAGAGCTAACTGGGTGTTACAATTTCAAATTTTGTTCAGGTATTTTGAGAAGCAACAAGTGAAGGCAGAATGTCCTGCCTGCCGTGGAATTTGTGGCTGTAAGCTCTGCTTGAAACAGAAGCCTAGTACTAATAAGGTTTGGCATGGAGCTGATTTTTATCTATTCAGTTCTTCAATAGAGATATGAAATTGAGATTGTCTTTTCTCTGCAACTCTACTTTCTAGGAATCTTATGGAGGTGGAAGGAAGTTGCGTAGGAAAGAATTGCTTCTTTATTTGATCCACATGCTTTTTCCTGTGCTGAAAAAAGTAAATCATGATCAGATCATTGAGCTTGAGACAGAATCTAAGGCCGCAGGTATGAGATACATGAGCTCATCCCAAAGTAACATAGCTATGTTATTTGATCATAACTCAAATTTACACTTGCAATAGGAAAAGAAGAATCTGAAATTCAGATTTCACGGACTAAGCTGGGTATTAGTACATCATTCTGCTGGTAAGTTCCTTATTCGGAAAATTACATATATTGTCACAACGTTTGGCTGCTTTTGCAATATTTTATAAATTAAAACTCCACAAATTCATACTTACATTTCAACACTTTTTGCGATAATGTCATGAAATCCAAGTTTCAGTATTGGATGTAGTTTTCGGTGACCTGGTCACAAAAATGTTGTATATTGGTGGCCCACACTGTGTTGGCCCCAAGAAATCAACATCCACCACCATACTTTTTACAATTACATGAGAGAGAAAAATATATTTTTGAGCTTCATGAGTTGAAAAAATAACAATATGTATTGTGTCAAAGTTTTTAATGTGCTGACGTTATTGCTAAAGCAGTCGAACATTGTGTATCTTGTGACAATGTACGGTCTTTACCCTTTCTTATTTGCTCTCATATACCTACATGCTTTACACTCAGTTGTCTCTCTTAGCGACTGTTTCCTGGGTGATTTACCTTGAAATGCAGCAACAAATGCAAAACATCAATTGTCGACTACCACAGGACCTGCACAAAGTGTTCATACAATCTTTGCTTAAGTTGTTGCCGGGAGCTTTCTCAATGTAGCTTATCTGGAAGTTTTATGCTCAGAAGTTGTAAGAAAAGGAAAATCCTTTCATCTGGTGATGACCTAAAATTTAAGCAGAATATATCAAGGCATAACTCTGGGCCACTCAGTCAATCAATTATCTCCTCGCAAAACTGGGAAACTAGTGAAGATGGTAGTATCCCGTGCCCTCCTACAGATATCGGAGGTTGTGGTGGCAGCCTTCTTGATCTAAGAAGTATATTTCCATTTAATTGGACTAGAGATCTGGAAGTTAAAGCTGAAGAAATACTGGATGGCCATCCCTTTCCAAGTACTGATGCTTCTCAATGCTGTTCGCTGTGCCATGACTCTGGTGGAAGCAATGGTGACCTTAAGAAGCTGCAGAAAGAACCGTCTAAGAAAATTGGTTTTAACAACAACTATCTCTACAGTCCGACTGTAAAGGATCTTCATCAAGAAACCCTTGAGCATTTCCAGAATCACTGGGGTAAGGGTCACCCTGTTATAGTTCGAAATGTGCTTAGGAGCAATGCAAGCTTGTGTTGGGATCCAGTTATCATGTTTTGTTTGTATGTGGAGAAGAAAAGCTCAGGGTCTTGTCATGAAGGTGGCACAAATGCGGCAAACTGCTTGGATTGGTGTGAGGTCTGTACTGCCTCTTTCTATCTCTGTTACCTGTCTTCACCGCCTGTATGTGTAACCCTTTCATGGAATAATGCATGTTGCATCTGATGATTCATAAAGACAAATTTGCAGTATTGATCATAATGATGTGAATGTCCATTCAGCGAAAAAGGAAAGGATATTCAATCCAGATCTTGCACCATATTTATACTTCCCTGTCTATTTATATGGTTCTTGGTCCACCTACCTACCCAAAAACATATTAACAGCGTTTTGTTCCCTTTTTGCTCCATTAGCATGCACAAGTTCTCTGTTCTTGTATACTCAGCCATTTGGGTTTACGAGCTTATAATATACCAAATGCAAAACATTGTGTTGATTTGCTTCGTTATCAATAAGAGACCTATAGGCTTTTTCTCTTCTTTTGGGATCTTGTTACGATGAGATTTATATACCTTTTTAGTTCATCTTGATATAATGCTGCCAATTCGGCTATTGCAGGTGGAAATTGATCGGAAGCGGTTATTTATGGGATCACTAGAGAAGAGAACACATGCAAGCATACAGCAGAAAGTTCTAAAGTTCAAAGCTTGGCTTTCTTCCCATTTGTTTCAAAAGCATTTCCCTCTCCATTACAATGAGATTTTAAGTGCTTTACCTCTTCCAGAGTACGTCAATCCAGTGTCTGGCCTTTTGAATGTCAGTGTGAAGTTGCCAAAGGATTTGTCAAAGCATGACTTAGGTCCTTGTATCTATTCTTCGTATGGAGGTCCAGAAGAACTTATGCAGGCTGATTATTTGTCAAAACTATGTTATGAAACACATGATACGGTAGGAGTTGGTCAAATATGTAGAATCTCTTTCTTTGCATCAACAAATACTCCTGCTCTAAACATTCTTTTCTATAGCTTGGTGTATCTATGTATCCGATGAACTGCATTTGATCATTCGATTCGAGGAAGAGATATTGGATATAACTTACTCTATTTGTGTCTCAGGTGAATATTCTCGCTTATGCTACAGATGCTCCAGTGTCCCCAGATCAGATTGATAAAATTGAGAACTTGATGAAAAAATACAAGGCTCGAGACCACCAACTTGCACAGTCATTTAGTAATTCCAGTGATCAGAAAGGCAAATCATCTTTGCAGAGTGAAGACACTGGTGAATCAGGATTGCAGGACAATGGAGAAAAGTTAATACCACCAGATGGAATTGAAAATGTACCCTTTTACTCCAACGATCCACTCAAAGGTCAGGCACCATGTGTTGAAAATGGAAATTTGTCTGATGACAGTGAATATGATAATGAGGAATCAATTCTTTGCTGTGGAAGTTTTGAAAACTCTGAAGACCTTGATGAGAATTTTCAAGAGGAAGATATAGAAAGCTCTTGTTCCAGTGAAGATAAGCAAGGAACTGATTGTTGTGGTGCTCAGTGGGACATTTTTCCCCGACAAGATGTACCAAAACTTCTGGAGTACCTTAGTAAACATTCAAATGAGCTCAACCCTGCACGCCACTATCCGAAACATGTATGCTTCTCTTTTTCTTTTTTATATTTTTTAAAGGAAGTCTTTTATTGCAAGTTGCAAGCAAATGGTATTATAGTTTTATTCATGTCTGTAACAGGTTCATCCTGTTCTTGATCAGAACTTCTTCCTTGATGCTTATCACAAATTGAGACTTAAAGAGGAGTATGGTATGTAAGTTGGAGTTTCCTATATTTTCTTGCAGTCAAGCATACGTCCTAAGATAAAGCTTTTTCATGATCCTTTCAGATATTCAACCATGGACCTTTGAGCAGTGTCCTGGAGAGGCTGTCTTCATTCCTGCTGGATGTCCTTATCAAATTAGAAAGATCAAGGTAAATTTTTGCACCAAACACTCTCATGTTAGCTTCATCACTATTGAATTGTATTGTGCTTTGTATTGTGTGTAGTGTCACTGTAATCGGATTTAAGTATTGGAAATTTTTTGCAAATGCTCAGTGGGCCCCTTCCTTTTCCTGCCAGCTGGCAGCGATCTGTTTTTGAATAATAAATGGAAAGATAACATTTTTCTGAATTCCAATTGTAATAATGACCGAGAAACTAAATTACCTAATTGATTCTATTTCAATCCCTTCAAATCACGGATTGTTTAGTTTTCACTTTTATATTGAGAGCACTGTAGTCCTACGAACCAAGTTGGTACTTTGCAGGTAGCTAAAGTTGTAGTGCATTTGTATATGCTAGTTAGGGGAAACGGTTAAAGTTTTCAGCTTCTCCTTATTATTTGCAGCTCTTTTACTTTTTCAGTCATGTGTCAATATTGTGGTGGACTTCATCTCACCCGAAAATGCAGCTCATTGCATTCAATTGAATGATGAGATTCGTCTTCTTCCTACACAACACAAAGCCAAAAGGAAAGTAATGGAGGTAAAGATCCAATGTATATGTGCTTGCAGTGATTTTGTCCATCATGTTGGGGATGAACTATAGGTTTGCAAATGAATTTTACAGGTAGAGAAAATGGCTCTCCAGGGTATTAGTGCAGCCATCGAAGATTTGTGCAACCATGCTGTGAACCAAGTAATTGTCTTACTTCTCTTGCTTTCAGTTCTTTGCCTACCTTCCAGGAGAAAAATCTTAATGACTTTACAATGCCTAGATATGCTTTGCTATTAAATAGGTTCCCAGGTTAATTGCTGTCACCATTAATATTTGTGGCCTATAGCCTACTAACAGTAGCTAGTGGTTGGTCAAAACCTGATTTTCTTTTCTATGGTATGGTTATTCCACACAACCCAGGGATTGTTTTGAACTTATGTGTAGCCCTAATTACGTACAGAGCTGAACGTAATCAATATTCCTCTGTTGCAGTAACAAGCACAGTTCTTGAAGGCATCATCATGTGACGCTACCAATATTCGCCCTACTGAATTGAATCTGTGATTATTATCTCGACCAAGAGGCAGGTAATGAACCTTTGTAATGGTATTCAAACCAAGCTCTTTGTATTTCAACTGCGAAGCAACACGAGTTTGCAAAAATTCTTACATCACTAACATTTTCCCTGAATTATTGCAGATTGAAGCAGATGTTATTCCAGTAGACCTAGCCTATTTTCCTACACCTAACTTGGATGCATGATATACTTGTGCATGTCAATCAAGTCCACCAGTTCGAAGATGTATAGAACACCAATTCAAGCTTTTTTATTCTTTAAACGTTTTTCTAAATATTGAGGTACATAAATAATTTCACAATGTAGATTAACTGATTTTATTCAAGATTAGTTTAGGTATTTGCCAGTGAAAATTCGACACTGATTTTATTCAAGATTAGCTTAGGTATTTGCCAGTGAAAATTCGACAGAAACTGTGATACATTCTTGTAACTGAGCATTTGGTACAGAAAGATGAAAGAATTCTAGTATGAAAGAAGCTGTATGATTTCACTACATAATATTTCCCTGTTCCATTAGATCTTAATAATAATTCATATAATATGACTGTCGGGAAAAATCAAGTTACTATTACAGTTAAAATCAAATTACTATTACAGTAAAGTAAACGTTACTATAATTTACAAGCAACAGAACTAAAATTTGTTCCAACAAAATCCATTTCGACATTCAGAGAAATGGTTTCGAACAGTAATGAATTGCAGGCGCTTATTATTACCTCAACGGAGTGTGCCACTGTTTTCAGAGCAAAATGAATCATACTAGAGAGCACGTCCTTACAAAAATTGTGAGATGCCAACGAGTAAGGCGCGAAGCAACGTGTACGATTCTTTGAAGTGATATACAATTTCATCTTAAAAACGTGTTCCTACATTTTCAAAAATTGTTTCCAGACCCACTCATGGTGCCATCAGCCCTTCGATTGTATAAGAAAGTGATGCCGCCCAGTCCGATTTTAGAAGCAGTGTCTGCAGTGTATGCATCACGTCATAATCTGGGTCGAGCTTCCGCTGCCACCCCTACAAGCCAAAGATATTTATTACTTCACTTAGATGATAAATCTAATTCTTTAAATTCTTCCACAGCATATTTAATAATCTCTTCACAACGAATATAGAGCACAAAAGCACGTCTTCCCAACTCACCATCTCCAAAGTCTGCTACAATAAATGAGATGCAATAACACAAGTTGAATGTATTCTATGGCAAGAATAGTTTCATACGGCAATACTAACTGAATGCATTCTATGGCAAGAACAGTTTCACAAACACAATGGATAGGTTGATTTCACATAGTTATGGAAGGCTACATGTTCATGAATAACTGAAAAATCAGACATAATTACCTCAAGGACCAGAACTGTCACCATCACAGTGCAAACGTTCCCATCAACATTTACTTTATGACGCCGAACTTTCTCAAGCAATTGCTGCATGCATTCAGCTGGATGGATCACATCTCCTTCTGGTGTACCCCAGAAATCAAATGATTCTTTCACTTCCTGTTAGCAAATAGTAAAAAATGATATAAATGTCATCGAATGCAATAATGTAGATATCGACCTCCAATTTCTTCAATGAACGCCCCTAGAACAATTATTGCATAAAAGGGACTAAAGCATTTGAGAGGCTGGTTGCGCGAGTTGCACCACAAAATAAGCTAATGAATCTTTGTAGACAGGAATAATGGTTTCCAGAAACACAAGTCAGTAATGCAGGCATCATATGAAGAATTAAGATGGGAAATCCTGGAAAAAACAGCAATGAACTTGCATGCAGTCAGAATTCTTGAACTCAAATTTACCCGAATTAATGAAGGACAGCAGTTATTTACCTGAATGAAGGCCTCAGGTTTTGGACAGTTCTGTTTCTTTGACATACTCAGAGTGCACTCTGCTGCAGTTTGCCCATCTCTACGAGCAACAGCCTTAAAGAACTCCAGTAAATTTACACGATCATGTTTGGAAAGTTCAGCAGTCATCCCCACATCGAGGAATATAACATGAGGCTTAGTTTTGAAGATCTTTTTGCGAGGTGGCTTTTTCTGAGCTACACGAACAAGGATGTTTCCAGGATGCATATCAGCATGAACAAAGTTGTCCACCTGGTAAAGGCATAAAAAATCTCAGAAAGATGAACTATGCCTTGCCAATAGCAAAAGGCAAAAAGAATACTGTCAGCTTTTCCAAAAAAAACCAAATGAATAACCCAATAGACACGAGAGAGAAGGATGTCAGCTTCAAAATATCAGATTGAAACTATGAATATTGATCACTGAAAGATGAACCTATTTCAAAACCTTTTTTGTAGTTATAACTGAAGTATCAAGTTCTGTAGGAGTTATTTCTTTTACCACTGGCCTAAAAGGAAAAGGAAATAAGTGCTATATGACTAAACACTTATAGACCATCGTGCATAGCTGATGGAGTATTAACAACAGATACACACCTCGATATACCACATGGAACTATGGAAGTTCTATATTAAAACAGAAAACAGAGAGACATCCCCTGAAAAGTAAATCAATGTCTCATAAGCCACGTAAGTTGTAGCTTTACCAATATACACATGCAGAAAGAAAAGTCAAGATATATTATGCTACAAGTCATATTACCTAATTATATGAAAGAAAAATGATAACCAGATAAAACAAACGAGCAAATAAGATACCAGGAGCATCTTCAGCAGGGCATGGGTTCCAATGTGGGCAAGAGCACTACTTGTTCTATCATTCCTCCCTTCAAGCTCATCCACATAGTGAGAAACACTTTCTCCATGCTCAAAAGTTTCCACTAACACAGCTGGATGGACTAAAGGGTATACGGGCTTTGGGAAAGAAACATCCTTCCATTGACGAAAATTATATATGAAGCGGTTCAAATGAGCAGCTTCTCGTGCTAAATCAACTTGAGACATCATGAAAACTGCAAATTGCTGGACACTTTCATCGAGTCTCAGCCAATTTAGAGCAGGAATGAACCTTGACATTCTTGCCACTACATTAATTATCTCAAAATCCCTTTTTATCGACTCACCAACACCTGGATGTCTCACCTTAACAGCAACTAGTATTGGTTTGACCTTGCGACCACGGTAGCGAGACCGCAACGAAGCTCGATGCACTTGTGCGATACTTCCAGAGGCCACAGGTTCTTCCTCAAAGTCATCAAAGATTTCAGATATTTTACGACCGAAAGCTTTCTCAATAGCCTTCTTAGTGTATGCAAAGCTATGTTCAGGTGCTTTGGTGTGAAGTTTCGACAGTTCAATACACAAGTCTCTAGGGAACAGATCTGGCCTTGTGGCTGCCCACTGCCCCCATTTTATGAATGCTGGGCCTGCTCTTTCAAGAGTTCGATGAACAACCCGAAGCCATAATTTCCTAAACTCAGGTCCAAAACTATCTGCAAATGGAGCCATGGCAATGCTTGGTGCAAACAGAAAACTGAGATATAAAGCTCTCAGCGACAAGATAAGGCTCTCAAAAATAGAAATCACGAGTCTGGTTAAAAAAAGATGGCTGTCCTCAGCATGCGTGTATAAACTATTCCTCGGTGGAAAAACATCTGTTTCTGGAACAGCATACGCAAACGCCATCTGGGAGCCACACATCATAGTAAATATACCAGGAACAACCATGTACGAACGGCTCAAACCCAAGCTGACTGCCTGAGCAATTCGGTTAATGGTGAGATGAGTTTTCCGCCCATCAAGTGCAGATGCCTTAGCCAACCTCTTCCAAGCAATTTGAGCATTATAGGCTACAGAACCGCTAGAAGCAACGGAAGTGTATTTCCTGATGCAACTATTGCAGAAAACTTTTCCCCTTTTATATGCTGCATTTGGGGCATGCTCTGCTTTAGGCAACAAATACTGTGAGAACAATCTATATTGAGGAGTACACAACCCTGCTCGAACAATGGATCCATATTTCACCTCTTCCGAAGAGATACTAGCTCGTCTTGTCCGCAAAGATCTCCTAATGTTTCCAACTGTCAACAATCTGCAGTCCAACTAAATGTTTAAGCAAAAAATTAATCAAGAAAAATAAAAAACTCCTGGGCTAGCAGCAACTCCAAACTTTTGGGAGACAATACCTACTAGATTTCCGCAACAGGACACAATTTCAACTATCAGATTGTTTCATTATACCTAACACCATAATTCCTCTCCCCCTCTAAAAAAAACACTACAATTACACACGCACTTGGCACATGTTTGATCAATTCTACATAATATCTCGATTGCAACAGCTCAACACACAACAAATCCCAAAAACAGATTGAGCTAGTATAGAATATTGAAATCAACTCAACAAAAAATTGCGACGAAAAAGAGAAACAGAGAGCGCGTTGTACGGACCTCGACATGGCGAAAACTGGCTGTGAGATAAAAGGGTGGGGACTAAAGTGCGCCGGTGATGCAGTGTGCCGCCGAAGAGCATTTTCTACCGACCGGTGAACGTTCAACCATATGGATCACACAGTTTTTGCAGATTCAAAATTTCTCCAACAAAATTAAAATTAGTTGCTGATCTCTCCTCCAAAAAATCCAGCAACAAACTACAAAGAACGTGAAACGATTATCGTGTTTTAACAGCTTGGATTGAAACAGAAATTCTGGGCAGAATGTAAGAAGATGAAAGTTGGTGCATTCATTCAATAAAACCTAAGCTAAGGCGGCG
Organism: Salvia miltiorrhiza; assembly: GCF_028751815.1. Lineage (NCBI taxonomy): Eukaryota > Viridiplantae > Streptophyta > Magnoliopsida > Lamiales > Lamiaceae > Salvia > Salvia miltiorrhiza. The sequence goes on from NC_080388.1 coordinate 39,425,889, forward strand.
AACAATTTGTTAAAAATCTTAAGAAGATGAACGAAACCGGGTTCTGTGTAGCTCCGGCTCGGTCCGGTTCGATCTCTCAAATGTATTGTTTTTTTTTTTTTTTTTTTTTGACTCGGGAAGTTGGGGAGGGGGAACAGTGGGGTGTTAACCCGAGACCTCACTGTTCACACACAGGAGGTCGTACAGCTCGGTGTCCCCTTGAAAACAATATATTATTTTTTCTTTTAGAAAAAAGAAAAAGTCTATAAGCGCGAGACGAAATAATCCGAGTTTGGAAACTGTTTTATAATTTAATTTAAATCCGATAAATCGATTTGATTAATTAAATATAGAAGTAGTTGTGAGGAGAATTTGGTTAGATTCAAGATTAGGTTATTATTTCGTTAAATAGTTGGATAAACTCAAAATTGGATGATTTAATTATCCGAATATTATTTTTTGATATTATCTGTTAAGTTATTTCAAACTAGTATGACCATTCGTGCGATGCACGACGAACATCGAAATCAACCACATGTTTTTAAATAAAAATATGTAAATATTAGATAAATTATAATTAAATACAAAATATATTTTAAAAATAAATTAAAGATAAACCTCATCAATTACAAATTTTAACTTTGTATAATGTGCAATGATAATCATAGTTATTAAATAATTTCAAATTTTTTGATAATGAAAATTAACATTACACATTATTATTATAGAGTATTACACGACATATTAAATGAATAAATATTCTCATGGACTAACATAAATATAAAAAAATTATAAAATTTTAGCGAAGAGAGAGAAAATAAAATATCTTAAAATTTTCATAACTTATTCGTTTTAAATTCATTTTTGATGATTTTTTTTTACCATATTAAAAAACTTGTCACAAAATCAAATTTAAGATGCATATTGAATACTTTTTTCATAAATAAAATTTTGTGATGTTTAGAAAATAATTAAAATTATAAAAAAGAAGAGAAAATATTGAAAAATTTGGTTGAAGAAGAGAGAAAAAAAATAGAGGAAAAGAATGGAGGAAAAAACTCCTCTTTTATATATTATATAGATTATATAGATTTGGAAGTAACAAGAATATTTCATCCTTGAGAAGGAAATTGAAAGTTTTCTTAAGCGCCAAGAAAGTAATCGGAAATCTATATCCAAAAATAATTAGCTAGCACAAGTTTTTTTCTTCTTCTCAGAAACACCAAGAACATCTCTAGTGGGGGAGGCGCTATAGGATGATGTGATCCCAATCTTAGAGCCTTTCATTTTCAGTGTATTAGCTCTATAAGCTATAATCTTCAATTTTACTTAATTTTATTTTTATTTTTCTATTTTAAAATTCAACATTTCATTAATTAAAATAAAATACAATAACTAAAATTAAAATTACAATATTTTTTTATGGCCAATCTGATCAAAACGAAACGAAACCAAATGTGCTCCTTCAAATCTGAGGTGAGCCAAGCGTGAAGGTCGCGGTCTCGCATGGAAGATTGTCGAGCCACATACGCTCGAAAAATAAGATGTGTGAATTGAAGTAGAAAAATGGAGTATTTATAGATAATAAAAAGGAACGCTATTCACGCTGGGGGGAGGGGGTCCGTGACTCTTTCAATCAAGTGCTCGGCTGTTATCACTTTGCCGGGCGGGTTGGAGCTGCTTTTGAGGCAGAGCTCTTCTCCCTTATCATCGCGTTAGAGCACTCTTTGGTTGCGGGATGGATGCATATTTAGATCGAATCAGACTCAATCTATGTCGTTCAGCTCCTTAATTCTCGTTCTCTTCAGATGCCTTGGAGATTTTGTGCTCGTTGGCGCAGAGTCCCGGATCGAAGTGTGAGCATTAATGTTCGAATCTCTCACATATATCGGGAGGGGAATTGTGTGGCTGATTTTATGGCTTCTAAGGTGGCTCAAGATGGTTTTTGGTTATTGCCTATTCCGGAGATTCGTAGGCTGGTTCATGAAGATAGTTACAGAACTTACACCAGGGTGTCTTTCTGAGGGTGGTTTTTGTTGGTTTTTTTCGGTTTGTTCCGGGTGGTGTGAGCCGGGGCTGTCTAGGGGTGATGGTTTGGCCGGAGCTTCTGAGATGGCCTCACCTCCGCTCGCGCCCCCATTTTTTGGTCTTTACTAACGAGTACTCTTTTTTCCCCTGCCACTCAGGAGTTTTAACAAGGTTTGGCCCTTAGTCTGCGCCTTGTGCTTTCAAGGGTTTCTTTGTTTGTTTTGCTTCTTTGTTTTTAATAAAATTTTATTTCATCATAGATAATAAAAAGGAAATAAACAAAAAAAGAATTGGAAGGAGAGAGCCATTTCACAACAGTAACTGAAAATAAATAAAAAAAATCAGAGCAATGGTAATCTATTTAAAGTTTTTTTAATTTTTTTTAAAATCGCACATGCATTGCACGCTGTATCAGTCTTTTGTTCAACGTGCTAACACGACCAAAGGAGCTGGGCATGCACTAGGGTGGCGCGCCAGCGCGCACACCAGCTAATGATGCCAACTCGAGGCGGCACGTAAATGATGCGTTGGAGATGCTCTAATAACGTACTACTCCTTCCGTCTCATTACAAACGTCTCATTCCATTTTTGACAATATATTCTTTCTCTATACTTAATATTTAAAAAATTTCCACCAACTCACTTTATCTACTTTCTACACATTTCCTAATATTTGTGCCCAAAATAATGGGATATTTGTAATGGGACGGAGGGAGTATATATAATATAGTGGTTGGATCTTATGATTCACAAGCGCATCGTGGCGCGGAGGAGTGGTTCGTGATCATACTGGCGCCGTTTTGCTTACTTTCTGCACTCCATATGTGGCCTCTTCTAGTTTTGAGGCTGAGCTTCCTACGTTGCTTGATTGTTTTAAGTTAGCTGTCATGTTGTCTACTCATATCTGGGTTGAGCTGGATGCCACGGCGATCGTTTTGCTCATGTCTGCTGGGCATCACGGTCATGCTAGTATCCGACATTCTGTTGCCTGGATTCGACAACTTATTCGACACCGGCAGGTTTAGTTCACTCACATCCATCGTGAGGGAAATCGTCCTGTGATTTTATGGCTAAGCAAGGGCATCAGGCTCAGGCATTGAATACGTTTGATTCAGAGTCTGCTCCACGTTATTTTCTTGCTCCGATTAGGATGGATCAGCTTGGTTATCCTAACTTCAGATTGAGATATCATGTTGATAGTTAGTTTGTTTATATTTTGCTTCCGTTTGATTTTGTCTCATTTGTCTTCGGGATGTAGTCACTTTTGGACCACATCTCTGTATGGTTCTATTTTGTCTGGTTCTTGCTTTTTCCTTTGGTCTCTGTTGGACATTGCTTTTGGGCAACGTCACGTTGGAATATTGGTTGATGGTAATTTACAGATTGGGGGTCTACCTAACCCCTCACCCTTTGGGTGTTTTGTTTTAAAAAAAAATCATATAACTAAAGAAAGTCGTAAATTTTTAGTTACATTCTAAATATAGAATATGGTTAATGGTTGCTTTTACTTATTTTTAAAGTTAAAATTTAAAAATATTCATAATAAAAGAAATTATAAAAGTTCTTACTTATTTTTAAAGTTAAAGTTCAAAAAAATACTCATTATAAAGAAAATTATAAAAACTACTACTATTATTTTGATTTGAAATGACCAAAATTGCTCTTACTTAAATTGTACTTTGCTTGACATGCTCGACTACTAAGAGTCAAGTATGTCGAGCGTTAGTGTATTTGTACTAAATACATCAATGCTCCATATGTTCCACCATTGGCAGTCGAGCAATTGAACATAAAAAAAAAGGATTAGAGGAGAGAGAAAAAAATCACTTTGAAACTTTAAATAATCATTAATTATTTTTTAATTATTTTTACTCTAAATTAAAGATTGTCATGATCTTTCATTTAAGATGTATATTAAATATCTTTTAAAGAATTAAATTTGATGATTATAAAAATAAATGGTAAAACAATATTCTTTTGGGAATAGTCGTATTCCCTAATTATTTAAAATTACAAAAAAAGAATATCCTTCCTTTTTTCTCTCTCCTTCCTGTATTCTTTTTTCTATGTCCTCTTTCATCTCTCACTAGTACGCTCATTCGTGCAATGCACGACGAACATCGAAAGTAAACGAAATATTTAAATAAATAAGTATAAATATTAATTAAAACTAAAATATAAACAGATACAAAATATATTTTAAAAATAAAATATTCAACACCAATTATTCAATAAAATCTTGAATTTGAAAATCTGAGGCAACTGGGTTCAATGGTATGTTGAACCTTCAGTTCAAGCTCAACTGGGTCAAGCACTTCCTCAAAGGCTGGAACCGTGAAGTGTTTGGCAATGTTTTTGATAGATTGAGGCACGCGGAGGAAGTTGTTGATACTGCACAATTAGCTTATGACTCAGACTCGTCCCGGTGTCCCCTTCCCATAGTACTAATATGAGGAAGTCTATTGCTGAGTATGTGCTCCGATCTCGCATGGAGGGGGATTTTTGGAAGCAAAAAGCTGCTATTAGATGGATCACTGAGGGGGAGAGGAACTCCAAATTCTTCCAGGGTTGGGTGAAGTAGAAGAGGCTGAAAACTCGGATTCATGCTATTTCTGATGGAAAACGGAGTTTGTCTGATGCGACATCCGTGCCTCTGCCGTGTCTTTCTTCCAGCATCTTCTCTCCTCTTCAAATGTGGCTCAACTTTTCCCTCTTGATCTCGATGTGATTCACACTCTTCCTGAGGAGCTGGATAGAGATGGTCTCTGTGCTACTCCGGATGCTACTGAGATTTGCGCGACTATTTTTGGAATTAGTGGGGATAGTACTTTTGGCCCGGACGATTTTTCTTCTCTCTTCTTTCAGCACTGTTGGGATTTTGTGGGGTGTGATGTGATTTCTGCAGTCTAGGATTTCTTTTCTAGGGGATTTATTTCCCGTAGTATCACTGCTACTACCATCGTCTTGCTCACAAAGAAGACGAACCCTGAGTTTTGGGCTGATTATCGTCCTATTAGCCTTTGCAACGTTACTAATAAGATCATTTCCAAGATCTTGACTTCGCGTTTGGTTCATCTCCTTCCTTTGGTGTTGGCGCCGAACCAGAGTGGTTAAGTGATAATGTTCTGCTTTCCCAGGAGATGATTCAGGATTTGGATAAGAGCGTCCCCACCCCGAATGTTGCTCTTAAACTTGACATGGCTAAGGCATATAATCGGGTTCAGTGGCCGTTTCTGCTTCAGATTCTTCAGGGTTGGTTGAGCCTCATTGAGCGTTGTATCAGTCGTTGTTGGTTTTCCGTTCTTGTGAATGGAGCTCCCTCCGGTTTCTTTTTATCGACTCGTGGGCTCAGGCAGGGGGATCCGATCTCTCCTCATTTATTTATTCTAGCTGCAGACTACTTGTCCAGGATCTTAGATCAACTGATCATTAGGAAGACTCACATGATGTATAGGATGACCTATAGGGAATTTCCCATCTCCCACCTTTCCTATGCTGATGACATTATTATCTTCATGCAAGCGAAGGCTGAGTCCCTGCAGCGCCTTGTTGAGCTTGATCACTATGCTGTTGTTTTGGGGAAAAATGTGAACAATGGCAAGAGTAGCTTCTACATTAGTGACCGTCACGGGCAGTGAGAGCATAGCATCAGGGAGATTGGGGTCTTCCAGTGTGGTTCCTTGCCTTTCACGTATCTTGGTGTCCCGATTTGCCATGGTTACCATCGTGCTGCTTACTACCTTGGTATTCGTAAGAAGTTGATTGATAGGATTCACGGATGGTCTCATCGTCACCTCTCTTTTGGTGGGCGCCTGGCTCTGATTCGGAGTACTCTTAGTGCTGTTCCTCTCCACATCTTTCAGGTTATGGAGCCTTTAAAGAGTGTTCATCGGGATTGGGAACAGTTGATCGCTCGTTTCTTTTGGTGTTCTGTGGATGAACAACGAAGATTCACTGGATTAGTTGGGAGCATATTTGCATGCCTTAGCAGAGGAGGGTCTCGGCATTCGCCATTTTTCTGAGCTAGTCCGCGCCTTCAGCTTTAAGTTATGGTGGCGTTTTCAGGCTAAAGAGTCATTTTGGGCTAGATATATGTGGGCTAAGTATTGTCATGGCCATTTTCCTCAGCGTTCACATTACACTGTGTATGTGAGTCCTACTTGGCGTCGCATGATTCGTATATCTGAGTTTGCTCATTATCATATTATGTGGTTCATTGCGGAAGGTAGAATTAGTTTCTGTCATATTATTCATGACTTGAGCCCTACTTATTGCTTTCTGCACTCCCTGTGCCGCCACATCCAGTTTTGAGGATGAGTTGGGTGCTTTGCTCGAGGGTCTTAGGCTGGCTATTACTTTTTCTGCTCATGTCTAGGTTGAGTTGGATGTTGCGGCGATCGTTTTGCTCATGCCTGCTGGGCGTCATGGTCATGCTAGTATTCGTCATACGGTTGCTTGGATACGTCAGCTTATTCGACACCGGCATGGTCGCTTCACTCACATCCATCGTCATTTTTTTGCTCTGGTTAGGATGGATCGGCTTGGTTATCCTAACTTTAGAATTAGATATCATGATGATAGTTAGTTAGGTTTCGGTTCTTTTCCTTTTAGAAGTTGTTTCCTTCGTTTTCTAGCTGTAGTCACTTTTGGGCTGCAGCTATGTGTGGTTTTGATCTGTCTATTTTATGTTTCTCCCTGTATTTTCTCATGGGCGTTGTCACTTTTGGGCAACGTCATGTATGAAATACTGGTTGATATCTATACATAGGTTGGATGTCTGCCTAACCCCTCACCCCTTGGGTGTTTTCATAAAAAAAAAGACTCTTTGTATAAAGTATAATGATAGTTACAATTATTAAATAAATTTTTATTCGATAATGAAAATTAGCATTACACATTACTATTATATAGAGTATTACGTGTTATGATAAATAAAATAAATATTTTCATACACAAATATAAATAAAAAGTTGTAAAATTTTAATGAAGAGAGAGAAAATAAAATATTTAAATTTTATTTTTTCTCATAATTTATTTGTTTTAAAATTATTTTTCATAATTTTTATACTATATTAAATTAAGATGCATGTTGAATATTTTTTCATGAATAAAATTTAACGATGTTTATAAAAGAATTAAAATATACAAAAAGAAAAAAAAAATGAAAAAATTGGTGGGAGAAGAGAGAAAAAAATGAAGGAAAAAAAAATCCTCTTTTATATATTATATAAATATAGATTTCATGGGTTGCTAATTGTGGATTCTCTTCAATTTCCTATCTCCTTTTAAGTTCTAAGACTATTGTCCTCGAATAATATTATAATTGCAAAAATGCCACTAAATAGGTAGAAAAAAATTGCGAAAAAAAATTGTATTTTTATATAGGGATTATAGTCAAACAATACACGAACTTTGATAAAAATTGCAATTTTCACCTAAACTTTCAAATTGGCCAAAATATACCTGAACTTATATTTTTTGTTGTAAATTTCACCTCGACGGAGTTCAATCATTGCAAGTTCAGGTGAAATTTACAACAAAAAATATAAGTTCAGATATATTTTGGCAAATTTGAAAGTTCAGGTGAAAATTACAACTTTTTATCAAAGTTCGTGTTTTTTTTGGCTATAATCCCTTTTATATATTCATAGATGTTGTAACATTATTTTTTATATATACACGAACATTAAAAGAAGAGTTAATATATATAAAGCTATCCACTTTCATATTGTAAATATAAAAATTGTCCACTAAGATAAAAATAATAAAAACTGTCCACTTTTTGATTGAAAAGACAGAAATACCCCTTACTTTAAAATTTAAAAAAATGGCAACTCATTTCTCTCTTTCTCTCCTCTCTCTCTTCACCTTCACGTCTCTCTCTCTCTCTCTCTCTCTCTCTCCCTCTTTCTCTCCTTCTCGTCCTCGCCGCCGCTCCGCAGTTGCAGCCCACCACCACCGCTACATTGCTGTTCTAGACGGAGGGAGCCGCGCACGCGGTAGCGTTACTCCGCCACTGCTGACTCGCCCCACCCCTGAATTCCAATTCGCCTCGCCGGAGTCATTGCATCGGCTGGGCAGATCTGGCGCAGCCGTGAGCTGCCTACTGAACGACAGATCTGGCGCAGGCAATAGAGGATATGGGGTCGGACGGCGGTGGGTGGCGCGGAGGCTGGTGAGGATCTGGTGGTTCTGGCGGCGGAGCTAGGGGGTTTTGCTGTGGAAACCCTTGATCTGAAGCGGTGTTCTCGGATTCGACGGCGACGTGGTGCTGCGTGGTGGCGCGGAGGCTGGTGAGGATCTGGTGGTTCTGGCGGCGGAGCTCGGCCACCTGCGCCATCAGCTCTTCCATGTGCTTTTGCTTCCGGAGGCAGCTCCACCGCGCCGACGAGCTGGCACTGGCGAGGATCCAAGGGCTGATACTGCACTAGTCGTTATTCGGCGGGGAGGAGCAGACACCATCGAAGATTCGGCTGGCCGAGAATAAGGTGATCCCGTTGGTGATGACTGATGTGATTTGGCAGCTGGCGCTGCTGATTGGGGCAGATCGCGATCACGAATTCTCAAACCCTAGCATGGAATTGAAATTGGATGAGGTGATAAATGAGCGGTGGAGGATTTTGTGGATTTTATTAAAGAGATTTGATCGATTGAAAGAGAAACATATTTTGGATAATTGATTAATGTTCTTGAATTCACAACCAAATTTATGAATTCACAACTTAATATTCTTGAATTCGCGCTCAGATTTATGAATTCACAACCAACTCGATGAATTCACAACTTAATATTCTTGAATTCACAACGAGATCTATAAATTCACAACTAAAACTTGAATTCACAACCAAAATAAATTCTAGTTTTAATTATGAATTCAAACTTTAAAAACCCCAAATTCACAACCAAAATAAATTCTGGTTGTGAATTAAATTTTAATTGTGAATTCGACTGGTTGTTAACTCACAACCAAAAAATTCTGATTGTGAATTAAATTTTAGGGTTTAGGGTTCACAACTAGGGTTTACGGTTTCAGTTCAGTTCAGTTGTGAATTTACTGTTTTAGTTCAGTTGTGAATTCACAATCGTAATAATTCACAACTATGGTTTACGGGTTCAGTTCAGTTCAGTTGTGAATTCACAATCATAATAATTCACAACTAGGGTTTAGGTTTAGGTTTAGGATTTAGGGTTTAGAGTTTAGGGTTTAGGGTTTAAGGTTTCAGTTCAGTTCAATTGTGAATTTACTGTTTCAGTTCAGTTGTGAATTCACAATCGTAATAATTCACAACTAGGGTTTAGGTTTAGGGTTTCAGTTCAGTTGTGAATTCACAATTGTAATAATTCACAACTAGGGTTTAGGTTTAGAGTTTAGTGTTTCAGTTCAGTTCAGTTGTGAATTCACAATCGTAATAATTCACAACTAGGGTTTAGGTTTAGGGTTTAGGGTTTTAGTTCAGTTCAATTGTGAATTTACTAATTAAGTTCATTTGTGAATTTACTATTTCAGTTCAGTTGTGAATTCATAATCGTAATAATTCACAACTATGGTTTAGGTTTAGGGTTTCAGTTCAGTTCAGTTGTGAATTTACTGTTTCAGTTCAGTAGTGAATTCACAATTTTAATAATTCACAACTAGGGTTTAGTGTTTCAGTTCAGTTCAGTTGTGAATTTACTGTTTCAGTTCAGTTGTGAATTCACAATTGTAATAATTCACAACTAGGGTTTAGGTTTAGGGTTTAGTGTTTCAGTTCAGTTCAGTTGTGAATTCACAATCGTAATAATTCACAATTAGGGTTTAGGGTTTCAGTTCAGTTCAGTTGTGAATTCAAAACCAAAAAAATCTGGTTGTGAATTAAATTTTGATTGTGAATTCGATTGGTTGTAAATTCACAAATTAAACAAAAAATTCTGGTTGTGAATTCGATTGGTTGTGAATTCACAATTCACAACCAATGTGAATTCATAACCAAAAATTTTTGGTTGTGAATTGCGGGATTTTTTTAAGGGGTGATGTAAAGTGGACATTTTTTTTTAATTTTTAATGTGAAGGGTATTTTGGTAACACTGACTATTTTTTAATATTTTATCTTAGTGGACAATTTTTAATTTTACAATATGAAAGTGGCCATTTTAAAAATCCACTCTTAAAAGAATCTATATATACAATATAATAATTCAAGTAATTAGCCATGTTACCAAAATTGAGGCAATTGATTCGCCATTGAAAAACATTATTTTGTGGGTGGAATTTTGATTGAAGTAATAAAAAATTATTTTTATTGTCTCGAGATTTTATATTAAAGTGGAAATAACATGTTTTAATTATGAATAATAATAATACCTAATAAACAATTCAATAATCCTTTATTAAATAAACTCACTATCCACACAAATTTGATTTATCGTCGTGCCACTAAAACATTAGAAAATCATATGGAAGCACTTGGTGAAAATTGACCAATGAAAAATGTGACCCTTCATCTAACTCGAACATCACCAAGGCCATCGCCCACATATTTATTGTTTGGGACTTTGGTGAAAGGTATCCCATAAAATAATCTAACAAAAATATACATTCGATTTATTATTCCATAATTGTAGAACCATTTATACTAATGAAAAGTCATCTTCATCAAGTCAACTAGATTTTATTTTCACCACCTTAATGCATTAATAGAAAAATCTTTCAGAACTCGATCGAAAAAATTAAACTGAAAGAGTTACACCCGGCGCACCAATTAGATTGATTATTTTTATTTAATTGTAAATTCAATTTAATTGAAATTTATATTAATAAAGGCATTTATTTATCTAATGTATTTATTTTTAATAACTTATGCGATTTAGATGAAGTCCTTAGACCATAAAGAGTTATAAGATATGATCACGCATATGATGGTGATTATGAAATACTATGTCTTTAAAGCTTTGATCTTAAAATAGTTCCGAGTAAAATAACTATTCAAGAAAAGGATATTGAATTGTTGGAAATAGCTCGCACATATGATACACACTCATAAGATGAGAATGTTGCGTTTCATCAACATTAACGTAGTTGATGTAAGTGTATATATGTGGGTGATTGTTAGAGAACAAGTACACCGAACTGACCCGATAGAAATTCTTATATGGAATTTGTTTTATCGAAATAAGAATTACTATATTATGATAGTTACGATTAGTCCTTTGACTTGAGATACCATAGTAATCTTGCACTACAAGAAAATGCGGTTGTAACGATCTAAATTTCGATCGTTAAAACCCAAAAATCGGTCGTTAATGTTGTTAACGACCAATTTAACGACCGTTTTCGATGGTCGCTGTTTGCATCGTCGTTCCGAGTTTTACGACCGTTTTTTTCGGTCGTTAAATTTAACGACCGATTTTTTATTTTTAACGATCTAATTTTCGGTCGTTAAAAAGAGAATATATATATATATATATATATATATATTATGTCTATATCTCACAAGTATTTTAGTGTATTTCTAATGTATTTTGACCTTAATTGCATATCATTTGACGAACTTTCCAGTGGGTCACCATCTTAGTTATGCTCTAAGTCAAGCACGCTTAACTTTGAAGTTCCTTTTTAGTGGTCACCAGTACAGAACACTCGTATTATTGATATATCTAGTACCTATTAATTTATTTAACTCTATTTCAATATACAATATCATTAATCAATCATAACCTTATAATATGTCGAGATAATATCTAAGACTTGTGATGCCGGCGAAACATTGACAGTAAATATATGATTGAATTTAAAATAATAAAAAAAATAATATTATCGTAATTAAAAAAAAGAAAAAGAAAATATGAGTATGAAAAATAACAAGCAATATACAATCAAATAATAATCGTAATATGCAATATTATCGTAATAAATTATTAATTATTATATTTATTTAGATTTATTAAATTACTAGATTTATTATAATTCAATATACAATATCACTCATTTATTAAATCAAATAATTTATTATTTTAAAATAATAATATTATTAATATTTTGAAAATAATGAATCTAATAATTTAGTAAATCTAATAAATCTAATAATTTATTATAATAAATCTAATAAATCAAATAATTTTGTAAATCTAATATATCTAATAATTAATTATAATAAATCTAATAATTTATTATTATTTGCAAATATTATCATATTTTTATTAATAATCAATATTATCTAATTTTTTAGAATAATATTATGAAATAACAATCATTTTTAAAATATTCTCAATAATTTAAAAATAAGAATTAAATAGAAAAATAATTAAATATTTATATATACAAATATAATAAAAAAAATAAAAATAAAAATGAAATTTAAAAATTTTAAAAATTAAAAAAATAATATTAACGACCGATTTTTTGGTCGTTAATAAATAGAAAAATGAAAATAAAATAAAAAATAAAAATAATTTTAACGACCGAAAAATTTGGTCTTTAAAAAATTATTAAAAAATATAAAAAATAATATTAATCACCGAATTTTCGGTCGTTAAAAAATTAAGAAATAATTTTTATTAATTTTTTTTAAAAAAGTAAAAAACAAAAATATTAACGACCGAAAATTCGGTCGTTAGAAAAAATAAAATATTAAAATAATAAAAAAATAATTAGCTACCAAATTTTTGGTCGTTAAAAAATTTTAAAAAAATAAAAAAAAGATCGGTCGTGATGAACCGATCGTAAATTGGTCGTTAAGGCCGCAAATTTAACTACCGAAAATTTCGGTCGTTAAATGCGTGTTTTTTTGTAGTGTTGTATTAGTTCTATTTCATTTTGATATATTTTCTGATTGCTAGTCAATCACTAAAGATTTTATGTTGGATGAAATATGAACTTGTATGGAGATTAATGAGTGGTCAATAAAGAATCTATTACTACTTGTAAAACAAGAGAATTTCCTATAGCTTTCATTGTTCATAACTTGAAGACCTTGGCTAGGGCATAATGAATTATGATTCATTGAAGAGTTATTGAATTCAATTGAAAATATGATTATTGGATTATTTTGAGTTTTCGATTTAATTCCATACTCAATATCCAATTGGGAAATTAGATAATATAAACACCGTACGTGTATGACGAATTGACGATTCATAATCAAAATAGGATTACTCGCTATTTCACATAGTGCTACGTCGCCATGCTACTTGCTAGATGTTCCCATGGTTTATAGGTTCTTAAAATTAAATAGTTAATTTCAAGTGAATTAATTTATCAGATAAATTAATTAAGTTGTAATGTGTTACAAGCCTATTACTAGTGCTAGTCGTGAACCTAAGAGGGTCACACATAATTTAGTGGAACGTGTCAGATTGAATCGATTTAATAGTTAAATTCAAATTAATTAATTCGATTAATTAACTTGAGACTTATTCTAAATTAATGAGTTAATTTAGATATTCAATTAAATCAGTTTTATTGAATATAATTGGATTAACAAGTCTGATTCTATATTAAATTAATTGGATTAATTTAGTTGGAGATAAAGTTAATTAGATTAATTTTAAATCTAATAAAATCAGATTTATATAGATATAGATATATATATATATATATATATATATATATATATATATATGGAAGGCTAAAATAAGAACGCTTCTTAAAATATAAATTAGGAACTATTTTCAGCCCTTAGATCATCAAGATCTACGGTTGATTAATCACCTTGTTGGATAAATTCATGGTCCTGAGTTCGAATCCCAAAGGTAGCAAAAAATTATTTTTCGCAATTCATGCCTTTATACAATTTATTCATGCGTGTTATACATAAAATTCATGCATTTTTGCTGGTTCGTAATTCTTAAAATAAGGGTGGTTTATTGAATAACCGCCCCCATATATATATATGTATATATATATATATATATATATATATATATATATATATAGAGAGAGAGAGAGAGAGAGAAAAGTTAAACAGAGAATGCTAAATATTTAGAGAATAGAGAATTCGTGAAATAAAAACGAACAGATCTACAATTTTTACGAACAAATCAATGTACCGCATGAACAACAATTTGCCCTGGGTTCGAATCCTGCTGGTGGCGAGTTTTTCTCTTTTTTTACTAAATACGTCTGTTCGTTAGTTATGTTGATCTGTTCGTAAAATGTATAGACTTGTTCGAAATGAAATATATAATAATTCTCTATTTAACTTGATCATATATATATATATATATAACTGTAGCCGGATATAAGATATCCGGATACTCTTCGAATTGGAGAAGAAGAAAAGAGGCTCCTATTCAGTAGTGTTGGGAACCTTGTAGAATATCCTAACCCTTGTTTTGATGATACCAAAATTCATAGGACTTAAATGTAATAGACTAGAATCGTTTTGAACTCAAGTGTTAGAGTTCGTTTCTAGTTTAGTTGCGGTGTCAAAGACTGGAGACTGAAGACTGAAGACTGGAGTTACCAACTGAAGTATCAGTTGAAGAATCAGTTGAAGATTGATTATTTAATGCGCGCCATAGACTGATACTAAAGTCAAGTATCAGTTGAACATTCCTCCTAGGACTGATCTTCCAACGTTCAGAGGAAGCCACGTACGCTCAAGTACAGCCGCATTAAATGCAGAGATATCTTCATATCTTATCTCTGCAGAGGTCATTCCTATCTGGTGGTTACTTTTCAGAGATGTCACATCTCCTGTCCTTCAAAGAGAGCCGTTTCCACACAGACAAGGAACCTCGAAGATTGAAGCCTCAGCCCAAATTCGAATTGCTCTCCAACGGAAGAAATCTTGAGGACGATTTACGCCAACGGATCTATTCAAGAGTTCTCCTACAAATAGCGCTCGAGGATCACTTCAATCTTCACCGATTCAACAACATAAGCTGAAGCTCTGCCGAAATAGCTACTCAGCCGAAAAGCTTAAATGCTCAAAGCTTGAATCGAAGAAGAGAATTCCAAAGCCAAAATCAGTCACTGCTGATTACATACATTCTCTTAGACCCTAGGCATATATTCTGTGTACCCAGAAGCCAAAAGGTCAAACTTGCTTCAAAGAACTTGTTCTTTGTAAGTATAGTTGGCACTCGTTTAAACCTCTCCCCCATAAGAGTGTTTGAGTGATTCGGAGATTCAGGAAGGTACTCTGAACTCTGAAAGGGAAGTCTGAGCACGAGGTGTGCTTAGCAGGGAAATCCTACGCGAGTTGTGTAGGTGCTGAAATCCTATACGAGGTGTGTAGGTAGGGAAACCCTACGCGAGGTGTGTAGGTGTTGAAGAGAGTTTATCTTCAGTTTACGGTTTGCAGTGCACCAGGCAAGCACTTGCGGAGTGGATTGTTGGTCTGATCAACCAGCCGTGGATGTAGGAAAGAGTTTTTCCGAACCACGTAAAAGTCTCTGTGTTATTTACAGCTTTCAGTTTTACATTCTTTACTGTGCTATTTCTACTGATAAAACTGAACACTGACTAACTGCTAGAGAAACCCTAATCCAACTATCTGCTCCTCCAAGGCTATTCGAAACTAAGTTTAATTTCCGCTGCGTGTGATATCAATCTGACTGAACTATCCTCTGATAGTAAGGAAGAGTGATATCATCTCTATCTTTGCAAACACGACTGAAGCCCTTACATGAATCAGTTAAGTTCTTGTGACTTAACTGATAACTCTTTACTGAAGAGCTTTCAGTATCAGTCGTCAACCCTGTTGGTCAAAACTAATTTCGGTTAAACAGGTGTCTGGTTTGCTTGTAAAGTTTCTTTTCTATCTCTGACTGAGATCCCTCTGATTGAGGTTGGTAGATAGATCAAAAATAGCCTATAGGTGTATTCCCCCCCCCCATACACCTATTCGAGACCCCCCCGGACCTAACAATTGGTATCAGAGCAGGTTGTTCGCAAGAACTATCTGTCTCTGACTAGTTCCTACTTGAACTAGATCATTTCTTAAAGGTCTCGAAGAAGTTTTACTCTTTCTTATTTTTGTGCTTGCTATTTGCTCTATCTGCGGTTATCTGTTCTCTCTTTTTTGATGGAGACTAACCACAGCAGATTATCTTCTCTACCTATGTTTAGTATTGAAAAATACGACATATGGAAGTTTCGGCTTGAAAGCTTCCTCACCGCCCAACATTGCAGAATGTGGGAAGTCATCACCAGCGGTCCGATCATCATCACTGAAACTGTAAAAAGGGTTCCTACTGACATCCATCAGGAACCTTACGATGAGGACCAGCCCAAGTCAAAGGCAGACTTCACCACAGAAGAAAGGAATCAAGATGAGTTAGACAACCTCGCCAAAAGCATCATCTCCGGCACCGTTCCTGACAAGTATGTCATGAAGATCATCAAGTGCAGAACAGCAAAGGATATGTGGGACATTCTGGAAAGAATGTGCGTAGGTTCTGAGGAAATTAAGGAGAATAAGCTATCCATAGCTTGCCAGAAATTCGACTCCTTCCTCATGCTCAAGAATGAATCTATCGAAGAAATGGAACAAAGATTCAATCTTATATTGAATGAAGTTCAATCCATTTCCAAAGACAAATACACTCAACGAGAAATCAACTTGAAGATTCTTCGAGCACTGCCACGTGGAGAATGGCAGATCTACTCAGTCGCTCATCAGCATAAGCCAGGATTCAGTCAGCTTCCAACAAACAAGCTTTTCTCCGATCTCATGGCAAATGAGTTCGACCTTATGAGAAATCTTGGTAACAAGAAGGCTGGAGGATCAGACGAAGATGGTCCATCAACCTCAAGAGGAGTTGCACTGAAGGCCTCGACCAGAGAAGGCAAGAAGCAGATCAAGGAGCCAACGGAACTCAACCCTGAGGACTTCTTCAGTCAATATGCCCTATTGACTGACAGATTCAACAAGATGGAGTCCAAGTTCCGGAAGTACAGAAGGTTCCACAAGCAGCACTACAAGGGAAAAGAAAGAGAAGGGGACTCCAGACATTCCACAGATCGAAGCGGAGAAAGGAAGTCAGCCGCTTACGACATCAAAGAATTGGAATGTTTTGGATGCAGGAAGAAAGGGCACTTTCGACATGAATGCCCTGAATTGACTCCAGCTGAGCGCAGGGAACTGAAAGCAAAGAAAGATCGCAGATCTTCGAAGAAGAAAGCGATGGTTGCTGATGATGCTGATTCTTCCAACGACACATCAGAATCATCCGACTACGACAGTTCCAGCTCAGATGATGAGAGCCGAGCCCTGATGGCCAACGAATCAGAAAGTGTAGCCGACAACAGCTACGACAATGGAATAAATGGCCCAGAGGTCAATGTCAGGAAACATAAAAAGAAGGAAGAGGCCAAAGCTTCAATCAAAACGTGGTATCTGGACAGTGGCTGTTCGAAGCATATGACGGGCTACAAAGAATATCTATCCCAGTATGTTGAGAAAGCTGGATCCAAAGTTGCATTCGGAGACAACTCGATTGGAGAAACAAAAGGCTACGGTGTGCTCAACATGGGTAATGCCAGTATCAGTAATGTTAGCTTTGTTTCTGGTCTTAAACATAATCTGTTGTCTGTGAGTCAATTTTGTGACAGTGGTTTCACAGTGAAAATAAAAAAGGATGAATTCACTGTTAGAAACAATCAGAAGAAGGTGGTTCTGAAGGGATTCAGACAAGGGAGTCTCTACGTCGTTTCTTGGGAAGACAGCCCACCAGAAACGTGCCTCATCAGCAAGAGCAGCTCGGAGCTTAATTGGCTATGGCACAAGAGACTCAACCATCTCAACTTCAAGACGATCAACAAACTTGCTAAACATCAACTGGTAGAAGGTCTTCCTTCTATTGTATTCCGGAAAAAGCAAGAATGTGAAGCATGCCTCAGAGGAAAGCAGACGCGGACGTCATTCAAGTCAAAGACAGGACACTCCTCTGGAAGGATTCTGCATCTACTTCACATGGATCTGTTTGGCCCGATCACTCCAGAAAGCTACAACGGTAGGAAGTACACCTTGGTAGTTGTGGATGATTATTCACGATATACTTGGGTTATCTTTCTCTTCAAAAAGAAGGAGACACTGGAGGAACTGCCAAAGCTGCTGAGAAGACTGAGCGTTGAAAAGGAAGTCAACATCATCAGCATCAGATCAGATCGTGGGACTGAGTTCCTCAATACTGTCATTCGTGAGTATTGTGATGAACAAGGAATCAGTCATCAAACTTCTGCAGCAAGAACTCCCCAGCAGAATGGAGTCGCAGAAAGAAGAAACCGGTCTCTGAAGGAAGCAGCCAGGACGATGCTAGCCGAGTCAAAACTTCCCTTGAAGTTTTGGGCTGAAGCAGTCAACAACGCATGCTACATGCGGAATCGCTCCTTCCTCACTCAGAGACATGGAAGAACTCCATACGAGTTATGGAAGAACAGAAAGCCATCGATTGCCTACTTTCATGCTTTCGGTTCTAAGTGTTTCATACACAACAATGATAAGATGAGGTTGAACACCTTCGATAGCAAGGCTAATCCAGGAGTCTTCCTTGGATACTCTGGAACAGAACGTTCAAGCAAAGCCTATCGAGTGTTCAATACTCAAACTCTTTGTGTAGAAGAAACACCTCATGTGATCTTTGATGAGTCTACAGATGGTTTCAGGGAACAAGATGCTGAAAAGGATGTTCAGATCACTGAAGGTTCCAAAGCTGAAATCCACACTGTCGAGCCCTCTACTGTCTTGGTGTGGGGACCTGGCAAAGATGAAGATACTGAGATGCTTCAGTATCAGAAGATCAACCAACGGTCTGAAGTCCAGACTGGAGCCAATACAGATGGCATCAGTCAAGGGGGAACTCCAATTGCTGAAGTTCAAGTTGAACGCGCAGAAGCCGCCCCAGCTCAACTCACCCCTGCTCCAGAAGGTGCTCAATATCCCAGAGCTATTCTGACCGAAGAAGCTCCACTATCCCTTGAAGAGATCAAGAAGTATCGAAGATGGTTTGAACTCCACTCTAAGGAGAACATCATTGGAGAACCATCAGATGGCGTTAAGACTCGGAGATCAATGTGCAACCTCGTCTTCGACATCAACCAGAACTGCATCAACGAAGATAAGAATTTCAGCTGTTTCTTATCAACTACAGAGCCCAAGGATATTGAAGAAGCTCTGAAGTCCACTGAATGGGTCATCGCAATGCTAGAGGAACTCAATGAATTCAACCGGAATTCAGTTTGGGAGCTTGTGGATCGACCAGACGATGCAAATGTGATTGGCTTGAAATGGATTTTCAAGAACAAGGAAGACAAAGAAGGAAACGTTGTGAGAAACAAAGCAAGGCTTGTGGCTAAAGGATACAGTCAAGAAGAAGGAATCGACTACGATGAGACATTCGCCCCAGTTGCCAGATTGGAAGCAGTCAGACTCTTCTTAGCCTTCGCAGCTCACAAAGGTTTCAAGGTACACCAAATGGATGTTAAGTGTGCATTTCTTAATGGAGTTCTCACAGATGAAGTCTATGTAGAACAACCTCCCGGATTTGAGGTTGCTGGACCAGAAAAGGTGTACAAGCTGAAGAAAGCGCTCTATGGATTGAAGCAAGCACCAAGAGCGTGGTATGATACTCTATCTGAGTATCTGATTGAACAAGGCTTCAAAAAGGGATCTGTGGACAGAACCTTGTTCACTCTCAAAGAAGGAGAAGATCTCTTGCTTGTTCAAATCTATGTCGATGACATAATCTTCGGATCCAAATCCGAACGCATGTGCAATAAGTTTGCTGACATCATGACGAACAAATTCCAAATGTCCATGATGGGAGAAATGAATTTCTTTCTCGGATTGCAAGTCAAGCAGACCAAAGAAGGAATACTGATCAGCCAGTCCAAGTATGCCAAGGAGCTGATAGCTAAGTTCGGTATTCAGCACATGAAATCAGTCAAGATCCCAATGAACACAAACTGAAAAGTTGATCCAGGTTCAGAAGGAAGCTCTGTCTCTTCGAAGAAGTACAGAGAAATCATTGGATCTTTGCTGTATTTGACTGCGAGCAGACCAGATATCGCATTTGCAGTCGGGGTTTGTGCAAGATATCAATCAGATCCTAAGGAAGCTCATTTGGATGCAGCTAAGCGGATTCTGAGATATCTCAAGGGCACACCCAATTTAGGATTGTGGTACCCAGCAGACGACGACATCAAGCTCACCGGATTTTCAGACTCCGACTTCGGTGGATGCAAGCTTGATCGCATGTCAACCTCCGGAGCATGTCAATTCCTAGGCAACAAGCTCATCTCTTGGTTTTCAAAGAAGCAGACTTCAGTCGCCACCTCTACAACTGAAGCTGAATATGTTGCTGCCGGAAGCTGCTGCTCACAAATCCTGTGGTTAGTCCATCAACTAAAGGACTATGGGATCGAGGAAAAGGAAGTTCCTATCTATTGCGACAGCTCCAGTGCTATTGCAATCTCCCAGAATCCAGTTCATCACACCAGAGTCAAACACATTGAGATTCGACATCACTTCATTCGTGATCATGTCGAAAAGAAGAATATCTCTGTGGAATGGATTCCCACTGCTATTCAGAGAGCGGACCTGCTGACCAAGGCTCTTCCAGAAAAGAGGTTCAATGATCTATGTGCAAAGATCGGCCTCATCAACCCTGAAGAGTGATGCTGTGTTTGAAGATTTTCTCAATCAATCTTGCTGACTGGTGGTCAATCAACTGCTGCTTCTACGATCGCCAACGTGGAATGCAATGAAGTCCGAATACTCATCTGAAGAAGAAGTCATCTTGATGATTCAACCAGGATCACGTGGTATCAACTGACTACTATGTTCAGTTGATCAGTAAGTATTTTAAATGCTTACCTTTTCAAAAATCAGTTATTTCAGTTTAGAGCTTTAAGTGTTTAGTTCAAAACCTTTTGTCTAACTAATCAGTTTTCTTCAAAAACTTTAACTGATTGTTGGAATTGTTGGAAAATGGAATATCCGAAAAGGACAAGAATTTTATAAAGAGAAAATCTGTTTTGATTGAACTTGTCCTGATCTTTTTGCCAAAAATCCTTCCAACCTTTTTGCCTCTGCAATAAAATTTCTAGAAATGCTCATTGACATGACATATGTAATGATGCTTTTCAAAGTCCTTCGCAGTGACGGCGGACGCGAAATTTTTCTTCAATTGCAATTTAGGCACAGTTTTCGAAAAACCTTTTCATCTTCTACATGGTTCACATCTTGTCTATTTATACACCATGCTGTCTTCACGATTTTTCTGCATCAACTAACAACTCTCCACAGCCTTCACTGTGAGAAAAAGTTTCAATTTCTTTTAAAGTTGCAGAGAAAAATTGTTCCGACTAAAGGAGAAATCTATGACTGCAAAGTCATGGAGTGGAAGAATGACGCTCATAGTCTTGGTCTTCACCGGACCCTTCCACTGGATCACAACGTCTCTCCGACTTCAAAGTTTGCTCTACCCTCACTTGTATCCAGCGAAGCGAGTGTCTTCTATCCTCATGCCCGGTGCATTGGTTTGTAGTACCTGTCTGAAAAAGGACAGACTTCTTCGTCTTCACCAAAAAGCTTCTTGCTCTTTGTGGAGAACCGATGCGGAGCAACAACAATGAGCTGGAACTCATTGTCAACCGGCGCAACATCGACCGTGTCTATCCTCACGATAGCCACTCAGTCGATTTTCCTCCTACACACAATTCTTCTCACATGCCTCTTTCTCTTCACCATCAACCCTCCTCTCAACCTGATTCCACCCCGTTCTCCATCTCCTTCCTCCCTCCTCTCCTCACTCTTCAATTTTCTTTTTCTAAACCCTCCGCCTTCTCCGTATACCTCTGACCCTCAGCATATTTCTCTGGACCATTCTGCGATTCAGTTTCCACGCAGTGGTCTTAGCTTCATCCTTCAGTCAAAATCCCGCCTTTTTGATGTTGCCAAAAAGGGGGAAATTCTTAAGAGACTTATTCTCAAAAGACTGAAGACGATCAAGCGAAATGATCGTCCTATCTCATTAGGATGATCATGAGGAAGACATGTTCAGATAAGACCTCAATTCAACGGAAAACAAGTGAGAGTGGAACAAGCTTAGGAACATGAAGACACGAAGACAGAAGATGAAGATCAAGAAGTTCAAGGCGCAGCCAAGCAGACTGCTGGAGTCCATGGTTTAACCATGATGTTTTTTTGTTTATCGTTTTACTCCAATGTAAGTCTTGCTCTGTACCTCGACTGATGGCTTATCAGTCCTTTTAATAAAAAGAACAACTTCTTATTTGATCTCACCCTGAAGACAATGACTCTTTGTCCAGGCTCTGATTTATGGTTTTTCTGTCTTCTTTAAAGTTCTGTGTTTAGAACTGTTTTCGTTCTTGCTCTAAGTATAAGTTGTTTAGGTTCTATTGTTAAGGGGAAACTGTTTTCACCCCTCGTCTAGAACTTGTACTGAGAGCTCAGTCTTTTTATTGTCTAGAACTGCTGTGTGGTTTTGGCATCATCAAAAATGGGGAAATTGTTGGGAACCTTGTGGAATATCCTAACCCTTGTTTTGATGATACCAAAATTCATAGGACTTAAATGTAATAGACTAGAATCGTTTTGAACTCAAGTGTTAGAGTTCGTTTCTAGTTTAGTTGCGGTGTCAAAGACTGAAGACTGAAGAATGAAGACTGAAGACTGAAGACTGGAGTTACCAACTGAAGTATCAGTTGAAGAATCAGTTGAAGATTGATTATTTAATGCGCGCCATAGACTGATACTAAAGTCAAGTATCAGTTGAACATTCCTCCTAGGACTGATCTTCCAACGTTCAGAGGAAGCCACGTACGCTCAAGTACAGCCGCATTAAATGCAGAGATATCTTCATATCTTATCTCTGCAGAGGTCATTCCTATCTGGTGGTTACTTTTCAGAGATGTCACATCTCCTGTCCTTCAAAGAGAGCCGTTTCCACACAGACAAGGAACCTCGAAGATTGAAGCCTCAGCCCAAATTCGAATTGCTCTCCAACGGAAGAAATCTTGAGGACGATTTACGCCAACGGATCTATTCAAGAGTTCTCCTACAAATAGCGCTCGAGGATCACTTCAATCTTCACCGATTCAACAACATAAGCTGAAGCTCTGCCGAAATAGCTACTCAGCCGAAAAGCTTAAATGCTCAAAGCTTGAATCGAAGAAGAGAATTCCAAAGCCAAAATCAGTCACTGCTGATTACATACATTCTCTTAGACCCTAGGCATATATTCTGTGTACCCAGAAGCCAAAAGGTCAAACTTGCTTCAAAGAACTTGTTCTTTGTAAGTATAGTTGGCACTCGTTTAAACCTCTCCCCCATAAGAGTGTTTGAGTGATTCGGAGATTCAGGAAGGTACTCTGAACTCTGAAAGGGAAGTCTGAGCACAAGGTGTGCTTAGCAGGGAAATCCTACGCGAGTTGTGTAGGTGCTGAAATCCTATACGAGGTGTGTAGGTAGGGAAACCCTACGCGAGGTGTGTAGGTGCTGAAGAGAGTTTATCTTCAGTTTACGGTTTGCAGTGCACCAGGCAAGCACTTGCGGAGTGGATTGTTGGTCTGATCAACCAGCCGTGGATGTAGGAAAGAGTTTTTCCGAACCACGTAAAAGTCTCTGTGTTATTTACAGCTTTCAGTTTTACATTCTTTACTGTGCTATTTCTACTGATAAAACTGAACACTGACTAACTGCTAGAGAAACCCTAATCCAACTATCTGCTCCTCCAAGGCTATTCGAAACTAAGTTTAATTTCCGCTGCGTGTGATATCAATCTGACTGAACTATCCTCTGATAGTAAGGAAGAGTGATATCATCTCTATCTTTGCAAACACGACTGAAGCCCTTACGTGAATCAGTTAAGTTCTTGTGACTTAACTGATAACTCTTTACTGAAGAGCTTTCAGTATCAGTCGTCAACCCTGTTGGTCAAAACTAATTTCGGTTAAACAGGTGTCTGGTTTGCTTGTAAAGTTTCTTTTCTATCTCTGACTGAGATCCCTCTGATTGAGGTTGGTAGATAGATCAAAAATAGCCTATAGGTGTATTTCCCCCCCCATACACCTATTCGAGACCCCCCCGGACCTAACAATTGGTATCAGAGCAGGTTGTTCGCAAGAACTATCTGTCTCTGACTAGTTCCTACTTGAACTAGATCCTTTCTTAAAGGTCTCGAAGAAGTTTTACTCTTTCTTATTTTTGTGCTTGCTATTTGCTCTATCTGCGGTTATCTGTTCTCTCTTTTTTGATGGAGACTAACCACAGCAGATTATCTTCTCTACCTATGTTTAGTATTGAAAAATACGACATATGGAAGTTTCGGCTTGAAAGCTTCCTCACCGCCCAACATTGCAGAATGTGGGAAGTCATCACCAGCGGTCCGATCATCATCACCGAAACTGTAAAAAGGGTTCCTACTGACATCCATCAGGAACCTTACGATGAGGACCAGCCCAAGTCAAAGGCAGACTTCACCACAGAAGAAAGGAATCAAGATGAGTTAGACAACCTCGCCAAAAGCATCATCTCCGGCACCGTTCCTGACAAGTATGTCATGAAGATCATCAAGTGCAGAACAGCAAAGGATATGTGGGACATTCTGGAAAGAATGTGCGTAGGTTCTGAGGAAATTAAGGAGAATAAGCTATCCATAGCTTGCCAGAAATTCGACTCCTTCCTCATGCTCAAGAATGAATCTATCGAAGAAATGGAACAAAGATTCAATCTTATATTGAATGAAGTTCAATCCATTTCCAAAGACAAATACACTCAACGAGAAATCAACTTGAAGATTCTTCGAGCACTGCCACGTGGAGAATGGCAGATCTACTCAGTCGCTCATCAGCATAAGCCAGGATTCAGTCAGCTTCCAACAAACAAGCTTTTCTCCGATCTCATGGCAAATGAGTTCGACCTTATGAGAAATCTTGGTAACAAGAAGGCTGGAGGATCAGACGAAGATGGTCCATCAACCTCAAGAGGAGTTGCACTGAAGGCCTCGACCAGAGAAGGCAAGAAGCAGATCAAGGAGCCAACGGAACTCAACCCTGAGGACTTCTTCAGTCAATATGCCCTATTGACTGACAGATTCAACAAGATGGAGTCCAAGTTCCGGAAGTACAGAAGGTTCCACAAGCAGCACTACAAGGGAAAAGAAAGAGAAGGGGACTCCAGACATTCCACAGATCGAAGCGGAGAAAGGAAGTCAGCCGCTTACGACATCAAAGAATTGGAATGTTTTGGATGCAGGAAGAAAGGGCACTTTCGACATGAATGCCCTGAATTGACTCCAGCTGAGCGCAGGGAACTGAAAGCAAAGAAAGATCGCAGATCTTCGAAGAAGAAAGCGATGGTTGCTGATGATGCTGATTCTTCCAACGACACATCAGAATCATCCGACTACGACAGTTCCAGCTCAGATGATGAGAGCCGAGCCCTGATGGCCAACGAATTAGAAAGTGTAGCCGACAACAGCTACGACAATGGAATAAATGGCCCAGAGGTCAATGTCAGGAAACATAAAAAGAAGGAAGAGGCCAAAGCTTCAATCAAAACGTGGTATCTGGACAGTGGCTGTTCGAAGCATATGACGGGCTACAAAGAATATCTATCCCAGTATGTTGAGAAAGCTGGATCCAAAGTTGCATTCGGAGACAACTCGATTGGAGAAACAAAAGGCTACGGTGTGCTCAACATGGGTAATGCCAGTATCAGTAATGTTAGCTTTGTTTCTGGTCTTAAACATAATCTGTTGTCTGTGAGTCAATTTTGTGACAGTGGTTTCACAGTGAAAATAAAAAAGGATGAATTCACTGTTAGAAACAATCAGAAGAAGGTGGTTCTGAAGGGATTCAGACAAGGGAGTCTCTACGTCGTTTCTTGGGAAGACAGCCCACCAGAAACGTGCCTCATCAGCAAGAGCAGCTCGGAGCTTAATTGGCTATGGCACAAGAGACTCAACCATCTCAACTTCAAGACGATCAACAAACTTGCTAAACATCAACTGGTAGAAGGTCTTCCTTCTATTGTATTCTGGAAAAAGCAAGAATGTGAAGCATGCCTCAGAGGAAAGCAGACGCGGACGTCATTCAAGTCAAAGACAGGACACTCCTCTGGAAGGATTCTGCATCTACTTCACATGGATCTGTTTGGCCCGATCACTCCAGAAAGCTACAACGGTAGGAAGTACACCTTGGTAGTTGTGGATGATTATTCACGATATACTTGGGTTATCTTTCTCTTCAAAAAGAAGGAGACACTGGAGGAACTGCCAAAGCTGCTGAGAAGACTGAGCGTTGAAAAGGAAGTCAACATCATCAGCATCAGATCAGATCGTGGGACTGAGTTCCTCAATACTGTCATTCGTGAGTATTGTGATGAACAAGGAATCAGTCATCAAACTTCTGCAGCAAGAACTCCCCAGCAGAATGGAGTCGCAGAAAGAAGAAACCGGTCTCTGAAGAAAGCAGCCAGGACGATGGTAGCCGAGTCAAAACTTCCCTTGAAGTTTTGGGCTGAAGCAGTCAACAACGCATGCTACACGCGGAATCGCTCCTTCCTCACTCAGAGACATGGAAGAACTCCATACGAGTTATGGAAGAACAGAAAGCCATCGATTGCCTACATGCTTTCGGTTCTAAGTGTTTCATACACAACAATGATAAGAAGAGGTTGAACACCTTCGATAGCAAGGCTGATCCAGGAGTCTTCCTTGGATACTCTGGAACAGAACGTTCAAGCAAAGCCTATCGAGTGTTCAATACTCAAACTCTTTGTGTAGAAGAAACACCTCATGTGATCTTTGATGAGTCTACAGATGGTTTCAGGGAACAAGATGCTGAAAAGGATGTTCAGATCACTGAAGGTTCCAAAGCTGAAATCCACACTGTCGAGCCCTCTACTGTCTTGGTGTGGGGACCTGGCAAAGATGAAGATACTGAGATGCTTCAGTATCAGAAGATCAACCAACGGTCTGAAGTCCAGACTGGAGCCAATACAGATGGCATCAGTCAAGGGGGAACTCCAATTGCTGAAGTTCAAGTTGAACGCGCAGAAGCCGCCCCAGCTCAACTCACCCCTGCTCCAGAAGGTGCTCAATATCCCAGAGCTATTCTGACCGAAGAAGCTCCACTATCCCCTGAAGAGATCAAGAAGTATCGAAGATGGTTTGAACTCCACTCTAAGGAGAACATCATTGGAGAACCATCAGATGGCGTTAAGACTCGGAGATCAATGTGCAACCTCGTCTTCGACATCAACCAGAACTGCATCAACGAAGATAAGAATTTCAGCTGTTTCTTATCAACTACAGAGCCCAAGGATATTGAAGAAGCTCTGAAGTCCACTGAATGGGTCATCGCAATGCTAGAGGAACTCAATGAATTCAACCGGAATTCAGTTTGGGAGCTTGTGGATCGACCAGACGATGCAAATGTGATTGGCTTGAAATGGATTTTCAAGAACAAGGAAGACAAAGAAGGAAACGTTGTGAGAAACAAAGCAAGGCTTGTGGCTAAAGGATACAGTCAAGAAGAAGGAATCGACTACGATGAGACATTCGCCCCAGTTGCCAGATTGGAAGCAGTCAGACTCTTCTTGGCCTTCGCAGCTCACAAAGGTTTCAAGGTACACCAAATGGATGTTAAGTGTGCATTTCTTAATGGAGTTCTCACAGATGAAGTCTATGTAGAACAACCTCCCGGATTTGAGGTTGCTGGACCAGAAAAGGTGTACAAGCTGAAGAAAGCGCTCTATGGATTGAAGCAAGCATCAAGAGCGTGGTATGATACTCTCTCTGAGTATCTGATTGAACAAGGCTTCAAAAAGGGATCTGTGGACAGAACCTTGTTCACTCTCAAAGAAGGAGAAGATCTCTTGCTTGTTCAAATCTATGTCGATGACATAATCTTCGGATCCAAATCCGAACGCATGTGCAATAAGTTTGCTGACATCATGACGAACAAATTCCAAATGTCCATGATGGGAGAAATGAATTTCTTTCTCGGATTGCAAGTCAAGCAGACCAAAGAAGGAATACTGATCAGCCAGTCCAAGTATGCCAAGGAGCTGATAGCTAAGTTCGGTATTCAGCACATGAAATCAGTCAAGATCCCAATGAACACAAACTGAAAAGTTGATCCAGGTTCAGAAGGAAGCTCTGTCTCTTCGAAGAAGTACAGAGAAATCATTGGATCTTTGCTGTATTTGACTGCGAGCAGACCAGATATCGCATTTGCAGTCGGGGTTTGTGCAAGATATCAATCAGATCCTAAGGAAGCTCATTTGGATGCAGCTAAGCGGATTCTGAGATATCTCAAGGGCACACCCAATTTAGGATTGTGGTACCCAGCAGACGACGACATCAAGCTCACCGGATTTTCAGACTCCGACTTCGGTGGATGCAAGCTTGATCGCATGTCAACCTCCGGAACATGTCAATTCCTAGGCAACAAGCTCATCTCTTGGTTTTCAAAGAAGCAGACTTCAGTCGCCACCTCTACAACTGAAGCTGAATATGTTGCTGCCGGAAGCTGCTGCTCACAAATCCTGTGGTTAGTCCATCAACTAAAGGACTATGGGATCGAGGAAAAGGAAGTTCCTATCTATTGCGACAGCTCCAGTGCTATTGCAATCTCCTAGAATCCAGTTCATCACACCAGAGTCAAACACATTGAGATTCGACATCACTTCATTCGTGATCATGTCGAAAAGAAGAATATCTCTGTGGAATGGATTCCCACTGCTATTCAGAGAGCGGACCTGCTGACCAAGGCTCTTCCAGAAAAGAGGTTCAATGATCTATGTGCAAAGATCGGCCTCATCAACCCTGAAGAGTGATGCTGTGTTTGAAGATTTTGATCTACTTGCATCTTGCAGGCTTCAAATAGTGTGACTAATCCGGAGAGGCGCTACTTTTATTTAATTCATATGTTTTTTTTTTTCTTTAGAAAATTTATGGAACAAGAATTTCAACTGAGATGAGAAAATTTGGAAGAAGAAATGAGGACATTTGAAGCCCTAATCAACAAATATATAAAACTAGAAATTGTAATTTACTTAAAATCGTGGAAAACGACATCGTTTAAGGTAATTAGAGACGTTGTCGTTTGATTAGCCGGCGAGGCATGCCGCATCAACTTTACGGGAATCCACATCAGCATTAAGTTGGCCGAAAAATTACTCCGAAAGTCAATTGCAACAAATTGAAAGGTAGTTCAAATTTTTGCTACAATTGAAAAGATTGTCAAAAAATCAGATTTTGGTATAAAGTGGGGTATTTTCATGCAATTTGTCGTTTGATTAGCCGGCGAGGCGTGCCACATCAACTTTACGGGAATCCACATCAGCATTAAGTTGGCCGGAAAATTACTCCGGAAGTCAATTGCAACAAATTGAAAGGTAGTTCAAATTTTTGCTACAATTGAAAAGATTGTCAAAAAACCAGATTTTGGTATAAAGTGGGGTATTTTCATGCAATTTGCCCGATTTAAAATGGATATAATAGTTATTGATGTTATTTTTTTTTTTTTTGGTAAATATCACTTTAAACCCCAAACTATTTTCGTACTATCAATTATATTTTAAAATATCGAAAATAATTTTTTAAACCTTGAACTATTAATTTTGTATCAATTGTACCATTCGTTCATTTTTTTAGCTTCAAAAATTTGACGTGGCTCACCGGATACCACAATGTATTTAGAATCATTCTTTTTTTGACCTATATTATATAAACCGACGTGATTATATGCATTACTCATTAAAAATTCAAATGATGAAAAATAGATAAATGGTACAATTGATACAAAATTGATAGTTCATGGTTTTAAAAATTATTTTCAATAGTTCAGGATATAATTAATAGTGCGAAAATAGTTTGGGATTTAAAGTAATATTTACCCTATTTTTTTTAATCCCCTTCACTTGGGGCTTGAATCTAAGCATCAACAAACATGTCAATGAGGTGGCTAACTTTTTTCTTAGCCCAAGGAGGTGGCCAACTTTGTGGAATTAGGATTTCATAAATGAGGAGTTTTGCATTTGAATCTCAAAGTACTTTGTAGATTAAAATTTCTACACAATTGCGATAGATTACAAAATCATACATCGACTTTCATGTAGAAATCTTAACTTCAAGTTTAACTAGTGTTGGGAACTTAATGAAATATCCTAGCCTTAATTTTGATGATACCAAAATTTTTAGGTTTTATTTGTAGTAGACTAGAACTTTCCGAACTCAACAGTTGGAGTTCACTTTCTAGTTTGTCTAGTGTTCTGAAGACTGAAGACCGGAGGACTGAAGACTGAAGAACTCAACTGAGTTAGCAATGAAAGGCCAAGTCAAATACTGATAATTTGACTGAACGAGTTTCTCGGACTGATACTCAAGTCAAGTCAAGTTTTAATGCTGGCTACGTGGATTTAGCGGACTGATACTCAAGTCAAGTATCAGTTGACATTCTTTCTCGGACTGAATCTCCAGTGTTAAAAAAAAAATTAAGGTGCAGATCCACCCCTGAAGTAGAGGGTGCAATTAAACTCAAACGTTAACGGACACTTAACGGCGTTAGGTCAAAGGGGGAAATTTGCACCCTTTTCTCGGAGTTCAGGGGTTTAGTTGCACACACAATGAGTAAGAGGGGTTATACGCTATAGGGGCTACTACTTCGGGGGACCAATCTGCACCTTTTCCCATAAAGATAAAAAGAAACGTAAGTGCAAGTGGAGGGAAACATCAAACAGATGTGCTGCAATGTTGATGAATGACAAAAACAAACAAATTTCATTTAAGGTCAAAGGAGCGAAATCAAATCTCAAAATTTTCTCGCCAAATTCAAAGCGACTTACAACTTGATTTATCCTTAATTGTTCTAATTTTAGGGGTCTGCATGTGCATGTTTTAAGCTAAATCTTCTGGAAATTGGTTCATTTTATGGTTTGTTTTATGCTTTGCAGGAGATTTAGGTTTTATAGATGGAAGAGTGCAATTTTGGAGATTTTAGATGAAAATGGCGTTTTTAGGAGTACTCTGCCGCGCAGAGCTGAAAAGCCCGCGCAGAGCTGAAAAGCCCGCGCAGAGCCGAAAAGCCCGCTGCAGAGCAGAGCAGAGAAGCTCGCCAGAGCAGAGCTGCGAGGATAGCTCTGTAGCAGAGCAGAGCTGACTTGCTGAGTCAAAGCTAACATCTCCAGAGCTGAACTTCCCTATGCAGAGCTAAAATCTCCAGAGCAGAACAAACTTGTCAGAGCAGAGATAAAGTAGCAGAGCTAACTTGACAGAGCTGACTACGCACCAGAGTTAACTTGGCAGAGCAGAGCTAAAGATCGACAGAGTCAACACTTTACTTCAGAGTCAACATATCAGAGCTGACTTTCAGCTCTGACTTTACAGAGCTAACGATGCAGAGCTGAACATTGCAGAGCTATTCAGAGCGTACTATTCCCAGAGCTAACTTTTAGCTCTGCACATCTCGGCAGATCTGAACTTTGCAGAGCTGACTTTCAGCTCTGCCATACCTTTGCAGAGCCGAGTTCCAGAATTCGCTAATGTTGCTAGAGTACACGACTTCTCGCCAGAGTTGAGGATAACTTGCAGAGCACGCCAGCTGGACTTACCTATGTTTACACGATTCTTTTCCTTTTAGAGTCCAACTTTGCATGGCAAGTTTGATGGTAATCAAGATGGAATTGAAGTCTATAAATAGGGCCTTGTTATTCATTGTAAGATATCAATCCTTCTGCCTCCAGGCGTGTAGTTAGATATCATCATTTGCCCTTAATCTTTAGTTTCCGCTAGGCAGCCAAAGTTTAGGTTTATTGCTTTCTTAGTCTTAGTTTCGAATTCATGTTCTTAGTTAGTTTAGTATAGTTCTTTCAATTCATGTTTTAGATTAGTTTTCCGTTTAGAGTTGTAATTACGTGACAGATTACTTCTCGAGACGATTTACGGTATTTCTTTAATTAAGTTTATTTATTTGCTTTTACATGTGTTTCTTTAAATTCTGCTATTTCAATTCTGCAATTTTAATTATGCAATTTAGTTTATAGGTTTTTATGATGCTTTCCTTTAAATTATGCAATTTCGTTTCTGCCTAGTTAGATTAGATTAGAAGTTTTAATTTAATTATTTAAATTCTGCCTTTACTTTTATGCGTTTAAATCTTGCCTAGGGTTTAATAATTTAATTTGCCTAGTTAATTCTTTAGTTTAAATTCTAGTTAAGTTTAAATTCACGT
This sequence comes from Salvia miltiorrhiza, assembly GCF_028751815.1. NCBI lineage: Eukaryota > Viridiplantae > Streptophyta > Magnoliopsida > Lamiales > Lamiaceae > Salvia > Salvia miltiorrhiza. The sequence continues at coordinate 39,458,080 of NC_080388.1, forward strand.
TAATTTACTTTCCATGTTTTAGTTTAATAATCCAAAGTTTACTGTTTTCGTGTGACATAATTAATTGCCCTTTAAGATCTTCCTTGACAGATGACTACTGGGTCAACTTACCATCACTAGGATGTCCTTGTTCTATTGCAAGTCAAACTAGAGGTGTTCTAGGTTGAGTCACAACTCAATTCACTCTAGGCCCATATTTGGTTGAGGATTTTTAGAGATTGAAAAAAAAATTCAATTAATTGAATTCATTACTTGTTGTTTGATTTAGATAATAAGTTAACTATTATTCTTACTTAAGGGTAATCCAATTACTTAATTTGTTACCCCTCAAAATAGAGGGAAAAAAAATTCCTTACTAATGATTCATTTTAATTGTTAAACTAAACACTCAATAAAAGCAATAGTTATTGTTACCATTTCACCCCCTTTATTTGATTCCATTTTCTTTCTATTATTCTACTTGAACCAAACGAGCACTAAATATCCAACTACTCCGTCATTTACATTTACATTTACAGCAAGACGCATTCAAAAAAAAATTACACAAATTCAAATGCTGAAAGTTTTTGAGTTTTTTGTCATCGAATTTTATATAGTTGATCAATATTTTATGAGAAACGTTGAAAATTTGAAATATTTTATAAAAAATATTAAAGATTCGGGAAATAAAATAGGGGTTTTGGTAAATAAAATCACGAACTATTTCGAATTTGTAATTTTAATGTGACTTTTGAAGTGTGGCAAATTAAATCACCACCTTTTCAATTTTTGCAATTTCGTCCCCTCAATTTTTTTTTCAATCGTCGGATTATTGAATTGAAGTTTATGTGAATTAGTTTGCCACATAATATTCATGTTACGACGTTGTTTTCCGTAAAATTGATGAATATTGAAAATTATGGTGCAAACATATGATACAATCTCTTTATAATTTGGAGGAAAAAATAATTAAAATTGTGCGAAACGACGCCATTTAAGCCTCACAAAAACGGTGTCATCTTTATTAATCCACGTAAGCTCCAATTCGACACTCTGGCGACCAAAAAAAAATTGGGGGGATGAAATTGCAAAAATTGAAAAGGTGGTGATTTAAATTGCAAAAACTCGAAATAGTTCGTGATTTCATTCAAAAAATACACATGAACAAATCCGACCTCCGACCACGAGAATTCGAAAGATTTCATATTTCAGCGCCGGCTGGGTTCCAGTGGCCGTGGTGCAAAGAAGCTAGCGGCCGCTGGCACCCAGTGATAGCTGGGTCTTAGAGAAATTAATCAAATCATTTTTTATGCCTTTTCTCTCACCAAATCATTTTGATGCCTTTCTATCACTGGCACCCAAAAGAATATATTTGATGCCTTTTCTCTCACCAAATCATTTTTGCATCATTAATCACTGCCTCTAATCATTTCTACACGCAATCATAATTCATAATCTGAGTTTTTTTTTTCGCAATCGCTGGGAGTTGTCTCAACGCTCAATTAACTCCAACGAGAGCGGGATGGTAGATTTCAAATCCATAAAAATCATGTCAAATTCTTGTTAAATTCATCTAGAAATCTGTGTGAGATTTGTAAATTTTTAAAATTCATCCAAAAATCCGTTCAGAATCTGTATGAAATATGTAGACTTTTAAAATTCAGAGATTTTAAAAATCTACAGAATTCCTAAACGAATACACCCCTTTAAGAAAGCTAAAATTTTCATTATTTTAGTTAATTTCGGCCCAATTTATTTTAGTAATAGTCCATTAGTATCAAATATCAATTAATTGAAAATAGTCCATTCTTCATTTTTAAAATAGGCCCATGAAATGAGCCCAAACCCTTCCTATCTTCTTCTCCGCACAGCACAAACTGCTCACTGCTTTCTCTCTCTCGGACTCTCGTTCAGCAATCGTCACAGCAGCTGCCGCGCACACCATCATCTCCCTAGCCTCTCGCCCTCTGTCTTACTTCATCTATCTCCTTGCTACAGAGCACCCACACACCAAACAGAAACCCTCCTTCACGAATTCCGGCGAGATCCGCCATTTAATGTGGTGCTCTGTTGTTGCAACAGCACGGCGCCGCCGCCGACTCTGTTTCTCCCCACTGATTTCACCACTTCGCATTCTTTGGCCGGACATCAATTCAAGTTGTTTTTTAGCGTGACAACAAAGTTCTCATTTTTTTCATTTTCTCTTCGATTAAGAAGAGAAAAAAAAAAAACAAATTCAAGAAAAGGAAAAGGAGGTATTTCTGTAAGGCAATTTCCTTATATTTCTTTTTAATGGTGAAGACATTGAGTTAATTTTGTGGGTTTGATTGCTGAAATCCATATTTATGTGTAAAATTATTGTTGAAATAACATCTAAAATTTTGAAATTGTTGTTGAAATCATGTTTATTTAGATAACGCCTGAAATTTTGAAGAAAAAATTGTCAAAATTTTTGCCGGTAAAATATTAACGTTAGAAAACTGTGTTTTCATATAATATATGGATATAGATTTGTTTGTGAGGCATTCTGCATAACTTGTATTGTTGTTCGTTTTTTTTATTAGGGTTTATGAAACTTAATCCCCATATTTTTCTTTTCCATTTTTTGCCTTTCTTTTCAATTCATAAGATAAGCTCAAGTGAAAATGTTGCCGAGGTGGGGCAGAGTTTTGAGCCGTATAAACAGGATTAACAGTATTCAGAAGAGCAGTGAATTAGTGAAGAAAGAATCATCACTTTTTCTGTTCCGGGATTATGCAAAAGTTGCTGCCGCTGTGGAGCCAAATGCTAAGAGCGACATTATCAAACCGGAGGTATGGGAATTGCTTATTTATGTAGTTGTTCTTTTAGTCATGCTGAAAATTATATATATATATATAAGATTCTTTTGTTTGGATCGGTTAAATTTTTTGGGGTTGGGATAATTTGGGGCACTGACAGTTGATGGATTATTGGTTGGAGTTAATCTTGTTGGTTGAATCAGATTATCCGGATATAAGGGGAAAGGGGATTTAAAATATTTCTAAACATGTGGTAGATTGGGTTTTCATTTATTAATGGGAAATGATTAAGTGTATGTATTGCTTCTGTCTGTTTGTGCTTCAGTAAGCAGTGCTTAAATTTGTTCTAAAGGGAATTGCAGTGTTATCTACAAAGCCGCATGTGAGCTTAAAAGCTTCTGCTTTTCTTTAGAGCACTTCCAAACTTACTGTGCGTGTATTCTCAATTGTCAGTCGAAAGACGAAGGATATAATAGGCATCTATGTCATGGTAGATTAAATTGTGATTCATTATGGGGTGGTCCGTGGGGGCTGTTGTAGTAGAGTGCACAATGAAAGTAAAATTCTACTGTATATATAATTTCTGTTAATTCATGTTGACTTCTATGAAATTTTGTTTGCTATGTAGTTTTCCTTACCTGACTGACAATAACATGTATCAATAGGTGAATCTTAACAAGTTGTTTTGGTCGAAGCCACGTTCATTGGCATTGGCAGCTGACTCACCATATAGAATTAATGATCCCCAATACAAGGGTATTAGACGATTTATACTGAAGTTGATGCTATTCTACAGCAAGCAGAGTCAGTTCATTCGTTGGGCTAATGCTATTTACGTTCGTGTGCGATATCAAGTTGATAGACGTGCTATTTATGATGGTGAGTTTCTTGTTGTTTAGCAGCTTCTGATATATTACAAAACTACAGATACTCCACTGCACTCTGTTTTCTGTTTGGCATTGTTAAATTTCATGTAAAGATAAATATGGTAGAATAACCCACTAAGTTTATGTCTGATCTCCACATTTTCTGTTCAAAATTGGTTGCTACTTGCTAGATTATGTCATCTAAATATGATTTAAGTTCCATGTATAAAAGGACAATAAGAATTTCGAGATTCTTTACTATTGTTTCATTATTTACTTTTATTATGTATTTACCTTACTGTCATGCAGTGTTTAGCTTGGAGCAGACTTTCAAAACAACATTTTCCTTGCTTGTCCTCCATATGTGGCTTTGTCTGCGTCGTTTGAAGGAAGAGGGGAAGGACGGTGTTGAGTTGGGGCAATACTTATTTGAGATATATAATCATGATCTGGAATTGAGGGTGTCTAAGGCTGGGGTGAGTTACCTACAAGCTCTGCTAGTAACCTGCTATTGGTTTTCTCCACGTCATCTTTCATGTTTTGAAGGTTCCATTTTTGATAATTGAGACAAGTTAATCCGTAATACTATATTGAGTGTATTCATTGATTGATTACTTCACTATAGATTCTTGTTAGCATGATAGGGTTCACAATTCAATAGGATGTACTCAGAGTTTAATTGAGTTTATATAAAAACCCATGAAATATTTTGGGAATTCTCTCTCTTAACACCATAGTTTTCGGATACTGTTATTTTTAAGCAACTGAATCCATTCAATTATTCCTCAAATTCAGGTAAATTTACTGTTATCCAAATGGATGAAAGAATTGGAGAAGATATTTTACGGAAATATCGTTGCTTACGATGCTGCAATTGGAAAACATGATGACCTACAAAATGTCATCTGGAGGTATGGGCATAAAATACACAGATACAACTGTTGTGCATGCTTTCTCCTTTTGAGAAAATACACTGTGGTTCTGCATGCTTTCTCCTCATCTTTCTATTAAGCAGGAAATGGGGGCTTTTACAATGTATAGTTGCTAGCTTTTGGCATCAAGCCAGCAATTGTTACTAAACTAGACAGTAGACACACTGATACTTTGCATCTCTTGATGAATCTGATTATCACTTGTCAGTTATCATTCATAACTAATTTAAAGTTTATGCAGCAAAATTGGTGGTGGCCAAGATAAAGATTAATTTAACCACAATTAAGGATTGTGATGTTGATGTCTAATGCACAGTCTTTTGACTGTATTGCAGGAATGTGTATTCAGATGATGGTACATCAAAACCAAGCAAAGGTGCCTTAGTTTCTGTCCAGGCAAGTCCAGATATCTATCTTAGCTGCATAGATTGGCTTAGTAATTTATTTTCATACAATTGTATATTTTAAGTGAATTGCACTTGGGTTGTCTAGCTATCATTGAATATCTATTAATCAAATAATTGTACTTTTTGAATACCAACTATTTCTTTGACATCCAAGACCCTCACAATAAGAAAAGAAGAATACAAAGGGGAAAAAGCATTATAAAAGAGCAGTTATCTGACAAGGGGCCATTCTTTTTTTTTTTTGTGGGGGGGGGGGGGGGATGGGGGTTGCGTTCTTTGAGATTTTGGAATTTGTAAATTTTCACTCTTTTGGATGATTTATGTAATTATTAATTGTTCAAGTCCTCCACTGAACTACGACTGCAATAAGGTATACTGTTTAAGTTCTGGAAAATTAGACCCCGCTATAGTTCAACATAGTTGTTAACCTGCTTAAAGTACATCTAGTAATAATATACTTGGTCAATCTAACTCGAAATTGTTTTGGGACACTTCATGGAGCATCATCATGACTGAAATCTAGTAGCATCTAGGAGGTAGGGGTGTTGAACTGGGTTTAAAGGATATGTCAAGTAGCGGGATTTTTGTAAATTAGAATTTAGATGTGATTCTAAGGAGGTGATCGGTATGATGGAATGGAATAGGAATGAAATCACTATTTCCTATGATTGGTAAGTTTTGAAATAAGGGAATCACCATTCCTGATGGAATGCCTATTCCTAATGATGTGGGAATAGCCATTCCTTCCAGCACAAATCGGTTTAGTCATTTTTAAAGCAAAAATAATTAATGCTCCCTCCGTCCCCCAAATAACTTCCTAGGAGGGAGAGGCACAGGTTTAAGACAAAGTTGTTGGGTGCATTGGAAGTGGTGAAAAGGTGAAAAGTATGAATAAATGGGGTATTATTAGTGGTGGGATAGTGTCCCAAATGGATAGGAAGTTATTTGGGGGAGGGCCCAAAAAGGAAAGATATGAAGTTATTTGGGGGACGGAGGGAGTACATCATATTTTTACATATAATTATTAATTATGTTTATAATACCGGCAAGGTTTCTGGACTTTATTGCTACAATCAAATTTTCTAGATGATATCACATTGGTAGCATCTACAGTGTTGCATCAAACAATAATGTGATACTGAAGTTCTGATTTCCAGCCAGGATATATGATATATCAAGAACTAAGTGTACTAATACTCAAAGCAAATCATATAGCATAGCATTTTAAACCTTTCTATTAAGTGTATCTTTATCATATCACAAGGGATGACCATATCTGTAATGTAAGTGTGCCAACTAATTTGCTAAAACTATCATCTTTAGAACATGAAATTTTACCTCCATAGTTCCTGCGGAGAATATTTGCACTTAAGTTGGGTTTATGTTACCCTACTCTTAACCATTATTTAAAGGAGGGTCATTCCAAAAGTATCATATTATTGAGCATTGAAGATCCCCCCGCTCCTTCAATATGTTTTAAGAGTATATGCGGGAAACCATAGGTTGATTTGATTGTCACTTAGTTTGTTTTCAATAATCCCATTTTGTTGGATGAAATAGAACTTTAAAGTTAATGGATGTTGAGTCCAAATATTTGAACATCTTTCAAGCCAAAGTCTTTAGGAAAAACATTGTGTTGAGTGATTCATCTCTTTGATTATAGCAGGTAACATATCATTTGGATCCTGTGATTCTTTACGTGGTAGCATGAAGAGGAACTATTTTATATCTCTGCACTTGCAACATGCTTTTGATCTCTTTTTTCTTGTTTGTAACTTCCGGGTAAAATTTTGCTTTGACTAGAGACAGCTCAGCTTTTGTTTTGTTGTATTTGATTCAGTCTGTAGTGTGCTTGAATTACTTTGTTGTTGACGTTCGACAATCAAGCAGTCATGCTCATCTTTTCTTTGCTTCTTTAGGCATTCACAAGATATGTTCGTCGTGAAGCCAGTTCTCTCTCATTAACAGGTATGCCTGCAGTTCTCATGTGTGTCAAAAGCCATTATTAAGTCCTGCTAGGATTGCACTTTCAGATTATTATCCCGTCTATTCAGGAATTCATAATTTGATGGGAGAAAAAAATTGTGTGAAGACATATAAGAGCCTAAAGTAGAAGAAGACTTAGATTCAAGTATCTTAGAGCAACTTATGAGGTGAATGATATATTTATTCATTTCAAGGAGCTTGGATCTTCTAGTGAATTGACAGATTTTTCAATTCAAATGCCGGAGTATATTTATCGAAGTATATTGACTTGAGCACACCTTAGTTGTTACCACATGGGTTATCTGATGATTTAACCATCTCATGATTTGTGTTGAACCAAATTGTCTCCATTTAGCATTATGGTATATATTCTACCTGAGTGCTATGTGAAGGCACTCAAGTACTCATCTGTACAAACTGGGTTTGGGTTGATAGTACCTTAGTGCAGTGGAAAGGCTGCATATCATTTGTCTTCCCTATATTTCCAATGAAACCTTTTTATTTAACGTTGGCTTGATAAATGGATGCTTTTTTCTATTTTCAAAATTATTACATCTAGTGCAGAGTAGAATCTACTTTTAAGAACTATCAATTGACAATTTGCGTGCCCACCTCTGCGTAGATAAAGAAGCCATGCTTACGGGGAACTTCAAATTCACGTCATTGGATGATGGAGGGACTGATGAGTGATGACACAGTAGGGAAGTAGTGCAAACCATTTGATATGGTAATGGTTATCAAGATACACTACAAGTTGCTTTCAAGGATGCGTATATTTATTTTGCCAAAGAATGACAGATATCTGAATAATGCTTCTTCTCGGAAATGAATACCGATCCATGAAAGCGGATTGCTGAATTGTGAGTGATGGTATAATTACAAATGGTAGTCTTTGATTGATCTTCAAGAAATTCAAGGTTTCGGCTCTTCAATCGCTCCCATATCCTCTGATGAGAACATGTATCAATAAGTGCCTACCTCTCTCTCTCTAAATGAAAACATTCAACTGATTGTTTCTGGTTGGTTAATGGTTCTTTTATAATCCTAAGTACTGGGAAATAGTAATTTTGTGACGTCAATGGAAAACATGATGCATGGATTCCCAAAGTTAGTTTTCATATAATAAATTGTGTTCTTTCCCTTTATAATACTGTTTTATCTGAACATGCAGTATTTAAACAAATGCGGTATGTAGTGGAGTTTATATAGAATGACAACAACATCAAGTTTTTGACTTTGCTGATGATAATCATTATGGTTTTATGCTAATGTGTTATATTGTGAAGGAACTTAGGAAGGGAGCAGATAAAGGTAGTAAACCTACCTGGATGAACAACTTGGTGAAATAGATGTGTGCCGTTGATCTGTAGTAAAAAGATTTTTAATGAGAATTATTGTAAAAGAAGGTTGTAATCGAGATTAAATAGGCGATTGAGACTGAGTTAAATCTCTTTATCATTGAAGAAAATTTGGGGCAATGCCAACTGTAGGGCTGACAAATCGTGCAGGCCGGGTCGTTATCGGGTCGACCTGATAAGGCCAAACCCGAACCCGACCTGATAAGGGAATGCTTGAACCCAACCCGAACTCGATATCAACACGATTTGAATTGGGTTGACACGACACGATAGCGACACGATCTGATAACGACCTGATAACAACACGATTTGAATCGGGTTGACACGACACAATAACTGACACGATCCGATTATGACCTGATAACAATACGAATTTGATTTGATTCATTCACAGCAATAATAATAATAAAAATACAAGATTCGTCACATATGCTCAACATATCCAAACTGAAAATACAATCAATATAATGCATTAAACCAATAAGCATCAATATATCACATATGCTCAAACGGAAATAACAATGCATCAACCAAGAGTCGTCAATCCCTCACATAACTACAACATAATCCAAGTGAGCTTAACAAAACATAACTAGACCAAGTGTTTATCCAGAATTTTCACTATCCTTACTAATGATAATGCCAATAAGCTTAACAAAATATAATAATCCAAGTGACAGCCTTCATGCAATAGTGGAGACTGAAAAAGATTCGGTTTGAGGCGAACAAAGAGGTGCCGCGCCGCGCCTCCTACGTGACCGTGAGAGTCGACAGTGGAAGCGACTGGGAGGGGTGGCGAACGAAGAGGGGCCGCGCCGGGACGCCGACGTGGCCGTGAGAGTCGAAGTCGACGGTGGGAGAACCGGAGAAGAGAACTTGGGTGTGCGGCGGAATTAGAATTGAAGGGGTGTGCGGCGGAAGTTGGAAGAATGGAAGATATTGAAACCCTAAACTAAAGTGAAGATACAAAATTAGAATTAAAAAATTAAAATAAATATTTAATAAAAATAATAATATTACTATCTGGTTACCTGAAACCGACCCGACCCGAACCCGAACCCGACACGAAATTATCAGGTCCTTATCAAGTCGACCCGATAAGGACCCGAACCTTATCGTGCGTGTTACTAACCCATTAATTTCGTGCGGTTTCGTGTCGTGTCGAAAATTGCCAGCCCTAGCCAACTGTATGATGGAGGCAAGAAATAAATTGGAACTTGGAGAGAAATTTTGGTACTTTGTGAGATAGTGAAAGGTCCGGAGCCGAGGGATTTTATTCCTTTATGTGAATGAAGGGTGAGGATGCTGGAATTTGTAGTCTCTTCCATAAAGCTTACTATTTAATTATTACTTTTATTGTATCTTCCATAAAGCTTACTATTTAATTATTACTTTTATTGTATCAATTTTAGTGACCCAAATAATAGATTAAGGGGTGTTTACTTTGCATGATTGATAAAATTGATGATTGAGTATTTTTATCCTTAGTAATAGGATTATTTCAATCTCGCCCTTTTAAAAAGAGATAAGAATCAAGCAAAATTAGCTTAAATGATAAAAAATAATCAAGGGTTTTGGAATATCCTAAAATTTCAATCCACTAAAATAAACAAGGGATTAACCTTATTATTTTTATCTATTAAGGCTAATCTTTCAAAGTAAACGTCCCCTAAAACTCATGCGTAAACTATATATGTTCGGTTGAATTATTGAGGACGTGAGCTTCTCAAAATTTTCAAAGTTTTGAGCCTCTATGTAGAATTTTTGGGTTCATCAAATAATATGCAAATCATGAAGAATTGATTTTTCTTAAAATATTAATAATTAAATTCTCAAAAATTTCTCCGAGTGAAAAACTTAAATCCAAAAATTATTGTCAAATTCGATCGAGGAATAGTTGGGGTGTCACACTACTTCTATTTTTTGTGACACGTGCGCTATAGGTAAATACATTGTGAATTTTCCTTCCGTTTCAATAGAAACTAATGCTCCTTTTCAACTCATACACACTGATCTTTGGGATCCTAGCTGTTCTGTCTCTCTTGATGGCTTCAAATATTACATTCATTTCATTGATGATTATAGTAGGTTTACTTGATATATCCATTACATGCCTAAGTTTGAGGTTTATAGCATATTCATTAACTTCAATGCTCTCATAGAAAGACAATTCTACACCAAGATTAAATCTATTCAATTTGGTTGGCAGGGAGAATATAGATCTCTGCAATCTCTCATTGACCACTTGGATATCCATTTTAGGCATCCATGTCCTCATACCTATCAACAAAATGAAAAATGTGAAAGGAAATATAGGCACATCGTTGAACTAGGCCTTACCTTGCTCGCTTCTGCATCTCTAGTTCAAAATTTTTGGTAGGATGCTTTTGCAACTGTTGCATATCCCATAAATCGTCTGCCTACTTCTTTTCTCAACCATATCTCTTCATTTTAAAAGTTGTTTCATGTTGTTCATGAATATCAATTTCTTAAAACATTTGGATGCAGTTGCTTTCATTTTCTCAGACACTATAACTTATCCAAGCTACAATTTAGATCTTCTAAGTGTATTTCTTAGGTATAGCCTCACTCATAAGGGTTATAGATGTCTGCACCCATAAGGTATAGCTCGAACAGTTCTCTTCAATGAATTTGAATTCTCGTACTCTCATATTTTCTCCTCTACACTAAATTTCTACAAGAGTTACATAGTAGTTAGATCAACAAATCTGTTAGGCTGAGTCAACAATTAATTAAGAGATATTTATCTCATACACATGCACTCTAGTGCATCATCTTCATCTTGTAATACCTCTCGTAAAGCTTTTATAAATAGAGTCACACAGATCTATGGAATCTAAGCTTTCTCTAACTACTACTCTCTCCGTCCACGAAAATTATGCCATAATTTATTTTTTGTCCATTCACAAAAAATATGTTACATCCATTTGTAGTAATAGGGTCCGCATCACTCCACTCATATTTAAAGTGAGACCTCTTACTTCACTATCAATTCTACTCACATTTTATTAAAACCCATGTTAAAAGCAATGTAACATATTTATCGGGGGCATATGAAATATTACTTTAATACATTATAGTACAAAGATTTAATTTGATGCCTCAATTTTACATTTGAGGACTACTCGTTTCTTGGTGACGTCAGGACTAGAAAGTCAAAATTAAGTTGTCCCAACCTGTTTCAATCCCACTACCAAAGGTCAAATGCATCATATCATCCTATATCTTTGAATCCAATGAGACAAGGTTTAATCAATCATTTATTTAAAATAAAACAAGAGTTCATCATCATATTTTGCATGCATCACTTTATAAGTAGTACGTAATTACGTACTACTTTTAATTGAATAGAAGATCCGGTATGAAGTTTCGACCTATGAGCCCTTGGATTCCTTCAAACCCTCCAAACCTTCTCTTTAACAACCTCTTGTTTTTTCAAAATCTGTCAAACTCCCTCTTTCTCTCTCTCTCTCAACACCCACACACGTTATATATATACGACAGAGTTGAGAAGATTTTTGTAGAAAAAAAAAGGAAAAAAAAAGTTTTGTTATATACTCCATAAGAATAGTGTAGCGTAGATGAGGTGGATGCAGGGGATGAAAGAAGTCACCTATTCCACCGTTAAACCTCTCTAGGATTCTGCTTCGCCTTTGCATATTTTCGACAAGTTTTATGGCCGCATCGACACCACGGCGTCGATGGCCAACTCTCATAAATTCAAACAGCCAGAAGACTCTCTCTGCATCGTCATGTACTTTGAGCTGTTGGTCTTCCGATTGATTTATCTCATTCTCTCTCTCAATTGTATGCTTCCATACTAACAACTTACAAGACAAAAGAATCCCTCGCCTATGTGTATACATAGTGTATCGAAATAAATTTTACATGAGTGAATGGTACTATTATACTCTCATTTTTCATTTTCTATTTATTTTGTTTGCATTTATATTTTCGAATTAATGAGAATATCGAATATACACTCTTGACTCGTGTCATGAATGTAACCAACTATCAAATTTCAGTTCAGATCCTCTGTTTCACAGTGTGTTGTGTCTTTCCCACTACCAATTTTATTGTTTTAATAAGATTAAATTGTTCAGATCTCTCTCTCTCTCTCTCTCTATACAAATCAGATCAGTTTTTCATTTTGTAAAATTGCATCATTTTATTGTGGCGCCATTTTAGATGGTTTGCTTTTTTCATTTTTCAGATCAGTTTTTAAAAAAATCTGAGGGATTTAATTAATTGTTATTAAAAATCAAATTAATAAAAAAAATAAAGTCATAAAATTAATAAAGAAAAAAATAAAGTCTTTAATTATATTGATAAAATAGAAATATCCCTTAATCACAAACTTAAACATGTGAACCACACTCTTTATTCTACTTAATTCCTTCTCCTTAATCTCCGTGTCGAAAAGAAACGTGCCATTATTAACGGAACGAAGGGAGTAATAAAATAGGAGGGAAAAAGTAACTTTTGTTGATGATATATGTGCTCAAAAAGTAGGAGAGAGAAATAAGAAAAATATAATTATATGTGAGGTACAATGACATTTAGGGTGCGTTCTCTTTGTGGGAAAATGGTGGAAAACAAATAATTTCTCTCATTTTCCATCTTTTCCATGTGTTCTCTTTGTTAGCAAATTTTCTCCGGGCAGGAGGGAAAATTTTCTCGGGCAGCCCCTTTTCTCACATTTTCATTCCAAATCATGATAATATTATCATGACCTGCAGGTGTGATAAAATTTTTCCATGATGTATATTTTTTTGATCTTCCAATTTTGCCCTTAACACTAGGAATGTCAGTGAGTGAGTCTTATTCGGATCGAAAATATTAATTTTTTTCTTTAATTTTACTCCCCACCCCACCCCATCCCCCACCCAACCCCTTCCCCCCTCCCCAATTTTTTTTTTTAATTTTCCTCGCCACCTCCACCCCACCCCACCCCCCCTAACCGCCATTTTTTTTTTTTTAATTTTTCTCGCCACCTCCACCCACCCTCCCCTGCCCCACGCCCCCACCCACCCCCTCCCCACCACCCCCACCCCCAACCCCAATATTTTTTTTTAATTTTTCTCGCCACCTCCTCCCACCACCCCCACCCCACGCTCCCACCCACCCCCTCCCCCTCCCCCTCCCCCACCACCCCCCACCCCCCAAAAAAAATTAAATTTTTCTCGCCACCTTCACCCCACCCGGCCACTCCACGCCCCCACCCACCCCCTCCCCCACCACCCCCCAATTTTTTTTTAAATTTTTCTTGCCATCTCCCCCCACCCCCTACCCCCCTCCCCACCAACCAATTTTTTTTTTTAATTTTTCTCGCCACCTCCACCCACGCCCCACCCAACCCCCTCCCCACCACCCCCACCCCCCAATTTTTTTTTCTTTTTGAATTTTTCTCGCCACCTCCACCCACCCTCCCCTACCCCACGCCCCCAACCACCCCCCTCCCCACCACCCCCCACCCTCTCCAACTCCCCAAAAAAATATTTTTTTAATTTTTCTCACCACCTCCACCCACAACCCCCCACCCCCCTCCCCCCCAGAAAAATTAAAATTTTTCTCGCCACCTCCACCCATCCCCCCTACCCCATGCCCCCACCCATCCCCTTCACCTCACCCTTTCCCCAATTTTTTTTTATAAATTTTTTTGCCACCTCCACCCCGCCCCCACTCGCCCTCCCCCACCCAAAAAAAAAATTTGGTTGAGGGTGGGAGTTGCGAGAAAATTTTTTTTAAAAAATTGGGGTGGGGTGGCGAGGGTGGGGGGGGGGGGTAGGGGCGTTGGGGTAGGAGGTGGCGAGAAAAAAAAAATTGGCGGGGGGGGGGAGGGGGGAGTGGTGGGGGCGTGGGGTGGAGGTGGCGAGAAAAATTAAAGATTTTTTTTGGTGGACTGGGGAGGGGGTGGGTGGAGGTGTCGGGTGGGGGGGGGGAGTGGATGGAGGTGGCGAGAAAAAATTAAAAAAAAAAATTTGGGAGGGTAGGGGGTGGGTGGGGGCGTGGGGTAGGGGAGGGTGGGTGGAGGTGGCGAGAAAAATTAATTTTTTTTTAGGGTTGGGGGGGGGGGGTGGGGTGGGTGGTGGGAAGGTGGGGGCGTAGGGTAGGGGAGGGTGGGTGGAGGTGGCAAGAATTTTTTTTTTGGGGGGTGGGGGGTGGTGGGGAGGGGGTGGGTGGGGGCGTCGGGGCGTGGGGTGGGGTGGAGGTGGCGAGAAAAATTTTAAAAAAAGATTGGAAGGGGGTGGGGGGTGGGTGTAGGCGTGGGGTAGTGGGGTGGGGGTGGAGGTGACGAGAAAAATTATATATAAAAAAAATGAAGTATGACATAAAATAAGTTAGTCAATCATAAGGGTAATATTTATCCATCATTTTCCAATAAAGAGAACATGTGTATAGGATAAATAAAGTATAGGATAAAAAAAAAATTCCATCAAAGTGAACATGAGATAACAAGAGTGGAAATGATAAAATTTTCCCACCTTTTCATTTCCATCCTTTTCTCATGATAGATTTACAACTAAAGAGAACGCACCCTTAGTGTAAATAATTAGTTATGTGAGGATATTTGTTATGTATTGACTTTCCATTTTTAAGAAGTGACATATTGAATTGGGATGTCCAAGTAAGGAAACATGATCTATTGAATTGGGATGCATGAAATACTTTTTATGGGATGGACGAAAATAAAAAATGTGATACTTTCTTATGGGACGTAGGAAGTACTCCCTCCGTCCCACGAATCTTGACACGTTTTCCTTTTTGGGTCGTCCCACGAATCTTGACACGTTTCCTTTTTTGGTAATAATTATTACATTCTCTCTCCTATTTTATCACCTTTATTGTATTCTCTCTCCTACTTTATCACTTTTATTACCTTCTCTCTCATACTTTATCAATTTTATACTTTATTAATTACACACTTAAAACACTAATCTACAACTCTTTAATTCCCGTGCCGAATCCAAACGTGTCAAGACTCGCGAGACGGAAGGAGTATTATACTTTCTCCATTTCTAAAAATCGTGGTTTCATTACCATATTGAGATGTCTCCGAAAACTGTGATATTTCCTTATTTGAAAAGGACTTTGCAAAATTCTTCTCTCACCATTTACGAAAAAGGTGTGAGATTTAACTTCTATTCAAACACAACTATCACACATTTCTTAAAGTTCGTATTATTTTCATTGGATCATAATTTTTTAGGTTCGAGAAGTAATTATCACAAAAACTCATGTAAAATCGGTTTCACCGTGAAATCAGCTTTTCATGATATTACTTCAACATACAAATGACACTTTAATAATTTGTATGTTGAAGTAGTGTAATTGGAAACGGTTAATTATTAAAAAAGAAAAGAGAAAAAGACAACAGTCAACGCATGGAGTCAACACGTATTGGTTTGCACAGTCAGCGGTCACCCACTCCTCCAACTCCATTATAATTAATAAATAAATAAACTCGAAATTACTTGACTTGAGATATCACGTGCAAAATTGATGTCACCATTCAAAATGCGTTGCCTAGCCAACCACGTTACACATTATTCCTTTAACTATATCTTTATTCTTCCAATCAAAAATTTATCTTTTCTCGACATCAAGAGAAAGTATTATTTCTGAGTATTTTCATACCAAACAAAAAGACTTATTTTTCTCTAAAAACAGTCAATAAATATTCAACCCCGTGTTTCTTAGTTCTTTATTATGAATAAAATAATTTTGACGTACAGGAGATGAGACACACATCAATTATACAATCCAGCCTAACTCAGTAATATATTTCAGTCGTTAATTATTTAAAAATTGATACTTGTATTTTTCTTCACGATCAGTATTTCTAGAAATCCTTAAATTGGCTCTTATAATTTTATTTGGAAGTATTTAAATCGATTCTTATAATTTTATTCGCTATTCAATATTTTAAGAATTCCTTCAAATTAATTCTTATAATTACATGCGAGATCAGAATTTTTAGAAATCCTTTCGAATTTTAACTCTTTTAAACAAACGTTGCATTTTTTTTTCATACTATCTTGTGCTTTTTTTTTCTTCATAATTTTGACTATGAATCACAATCCTGTAACATGAAAGAGAAAAACATATAAAAATAGAATTAGTTTATTTAATAAAAAAAAATGTGTCAAACTATCTGGCTTTTTATGAATTGCAGATTCACTAGATTGTACTTTCATCCGAACACATCTTTAAGATTGTACAATTATTTTAATATACAGTGATTCCCCTTTTATTTAATTTTTACGACGATAAATCTACCTGAGTTCAAAAATGAACTAATGAGAATTGAGAGTAGAAAACTCAAATATTAGTTTTAAAAAAGAAAATGAAAGAAAAGAAAAGCCCGAAATAATATAAATTAAAGACAATGCGAAAAAGAAAGAGGAAATTTGGCGACAACACCTGTTCAAAAAGTCACTCTTGCAACACCAAAACCCCAAAGCGACGACGTTGCGCGCTCCCGGCGGCGGAATCAGCCATGGCGCTCGTGGAGGAGAGATCGGCGTCCTCCGATGGAAAAGTCTGGGGGCTATTCAAGCTCCCTTTCCGGAATTCCCATAACACGACGTCGTCGTCATCGGCGTCCGCAAATTTCGCTCATTATCAGCAGAATTATGGTCACGGAAACGGTAACGCTCAGTTCCCGGTGGAGGGATCAGCTGCGCAAGCCACCTCGGTCTCTTCAGTTGCCAGATCGCTGCTTCCCGCACGGCGTCGTTTGAAGCTCGATCCCTCTAATAAGCTTTATTTTCCCTGTATGGACCTCGCTCTCGCTAATTTGCTTGAATTTTTGGTTTTCTTTTGTTGCTTTTGTTTAGACAATTGTCGATTGAGTTTGATTGTTACGTTTTGCTTGCTCAATTGATTGATTGATGGCAATTTTTTTGGTATGAGTTTGCTTTTTCTTTTCTAGTTTGATTGAGCTTGATCTGCGACTTGTGGTTTGGAATTTCTGCTTGAATTGATTTAGATGGTTGATGTAATTGGAAATTTGGTTTTATGGACGATTGTTGAGAGGGGAGAAAATTGGCGAAAACTCTCATCTTGCTTTACTTGAAACTCTTGTTATCCTTATCTTTTGTTTTGAACACTTCAAATGTTCGATTATATACAGAGGCAAATCAGTTATGTAAAATTTCTCCTCTGGCAGAAGTTGTGAATTTGACCTAGAGTTCTGAAATTTTAGTTGCTGTAGAACTTAAATTTTGATGCTGCCTAAGACGCTGGAGATTGAATATGTCCGTGCAATGAGAGGAGGAAATTGATCTTTAGTGATAACTGCATAGTGTTGGAACTTGGAACACTGCATGCCACTTGCTGTCTTACTTGACGATTGTCAGATAAGACTTACTTGAACAAACTTTTTCGTTAGCTTCTTTTTCGTCTATCCATTGTTCTGTCGATGTTTTCATGTCTTACGTTTTGGGATTCATTTGAGAGGTGACTTCCTCTGTGACCTAAGCACGGGTTTGGACATGCATGGAAGGGCCTTTGTCTGAATCTTGGCTTCAAATTTGTAACTTCACGTTGTAGTATTATTTAGTTTTGCATGTCTGTGCAAGCAGTGGTTGAACTCAAGGTTGTCATATTTGGATTGATTTACTATTAATTTCGATCTTCCTGCAGACGAACCAGGTAAGCAAGTCCGAAGTGCTATCAGAATAAAAAATACAAGCAAGTCTCATGTGGCTTTCAAGGTATGCTGAGTTGCATTTTCTTTTGATTCTCCCTTATCAGTAGTCTTTAAGCTGTATATAAGACTATTTTATATTGATTGAAATACACTTCAATTTCATTTAAGGTACTTGAAGTGATATGGTGCTGGCTTTTTTATTGTTTTTTCTTTGTTTTATGTTTATATTTATATTATCTCTTTTTGATAAATATACATGACTGATGTTACTTAGTTCCAAACGACTGCACCAAAGAGCTGTTTCATGCGTCCTCCTGGGGCCATTCTTGCTCCTGGCGAGAGTATCATAGCAACTGGTAACCGTTTGTCTCAATCCCTGCATGAATTTTGTGTTCCTAATTTTTGCTTATAGTATGAATTTTTGCCTTTTATATTTTTCTTGGTCATGTCAGTATTCAAGTTTGTCGAGCCTCCAGAGAACAATGAGAAGCCGATGGATCAGAAAAGCACGGTGAAGTTCAAAATCATGAGCCTAAAAGTGAAAGGGCCAACTGACTACATACCTGAACTGGCATGTCTCATTCTGATTGGATTCCTAACCGAACTATGTTTTTCTGAGTTCATTATGCACGTTTCAAGTATTCTTATATTCTTAACTCAGACGAGGCTGGTAATTAATACAATCTAAGTATCACTAAAAGAACACAGCAATAATTTTGAAATATTGGCGTAATTCACACTGCACTGGTTCTATCGTAGATGCTAGTTATAGAGGTCAAACAATGTATTGACTCCAGACTTATGAGTTACAGAAAACATAAGTACGTGTTTGTTTCTATGCATTCTCATCTCCTCCATTTTCTCTTGAATCAGTTTGATGAGCAAAAGGATGAAGTGGCTGTAGAGCAGATACTGCGGGTTGTTTTTCTAGATGCAGAACGTCCTAGCCCTGTAAGTGGAGATTTCACGACTTCTTTATATGTTTGTATTTCTTATAGAAATGCTCGCAGCTGATCCATGTGTGTTTGATCTTTTAAGGCACTAGACAAATTAAAGCGCCAGCTGGCTGAAGCGGAAGCTGAACTTGAGGCTCGCAAGAAGCCTTCAGAAGACACAGGTCCAAAGTTCATCGGAGAAGGACTTGTCATTGATGAATGGGTAAGCCTCCAAATTTCTTTGTCTCGAGCTGATCTCTGTCATTTCGTTTTGGTCTTTACCCTCTTCCTCCCCGACAATCTGCAGAAAGAAAGAAGAGAGAGATACTTGGCTCGTCAACAAGTGGAAGGGGTAGACTCCATATGACTGGAGTTTCTCTTGAGAGTTTCTGCACTATGGTTTGATGAATGTATTTAATTACGTTTGATGGATATTCTAAGTTGTGCACTTTTTTTCTGTTAATATGAGTTGTCAGTTGTATCTGTGACATGTTGTACTGATTATTGGCTTATCGACATATGCACGTGTAGATATGTTATTTTTCTTCTTTAAATGAGAGAAGCCATTACCCTTAGTATCCTCTCCTTTCTCTCTCTAAATACCTGCAATGTTTGTTTTCTTTAAGTATTGCAAAGTGTCCAACTTCGTTTATACAAATGTGTTCAACAGCTTCAGATATCACGATACCAGGATATGCATAATAGTTGTAGCATAACAACCAATTTATTCGGCAGCATGCAATTGTAGCGATTTTCGATATTTTTTATGTTAATCCTTCACCAAGATTGATACATATAAAACGTTACTGGATAGGATAGTCTTTGGGTGGTGATTTTCCAACGTGGATCTAATAGCTTCAAGTCGAAATCGCGTCGTCAGCATCTCTCATTGATGTTTTTCTCAAAATTTAGATAGACTTAGTTAATAAGTGGCGTATATATTATTATGATTGTTTGTAGTGATTCCATGATTCCAACAAATATTGAAGCTACCAAGTCAAAGTAATCCCCCAACTTCAGAAAACTGAGCTAGAGTTTTACTTGCATAGTAAAAACTAAAAAGTAGGGTATTTATTCGATGGCTTTGGTTATGAATAATTAAAAGATTCATAAACCAAAATGTAAAAAAGCTGAAACACTCGACCACGTGAGTCAAGTTTTTGGATTTGTTTTGTTAATTTGATCGGGATAATATTAAGACTTGATTAGGGCAGTTTTCTCCTCTGCACAGTAATTTTCTTGGGCAGCGGCTTTGCATCTATGGCTCTATAAATTCATTAATTCAGCTGTTTTTAATTTCCTTGCTGCAATTAGTGCTACCCATCGAGTTTTGGACTATTCGTGTTGAAATTTTTTTCAGATGTAATTTTTTTACTCCAATCTTAATTTTTGAATTTCGGACTAACCCGATGAACTACTCGGATTCAAATATTTATAAAAGAATTAATCCATATATTTCTCTTAACAACTCTATATTTGTTACAAATAAATACACACATAAATAATTGACATTTCAACATCGAGTTATATAGTACTTCCCCCACTCACGAAAATTGTATGGTGGAATGGAGGACACGATTTTAATAAATAATTGAGAAATATGTATTAAGTATAGAAGTGGGTCCACCAAAATTGAATGGAGAAAGAGATCAAACAAAATTGATGTGTTAAACGGTTGAATATTTTGTTAATATTGAGTGTGAATGAAGTTTAAAATATAAAAGATAGTTTCTAAGAAAGAAAGCATACAATCTTTATGGACAAAAGGAGTAACTAATATAATGAGGGATAGGGATGCATACTTTTTTCTTAAATGTTTATCATTTTTTAATTTTGTTCATCTAAATGTTTTAGGTTAAGTATTAGATTTAAAACATAGATACGGATATTCGTCTGGTTTTGATGTTCGTAGAGGGTCCTCTAAGAAAGGGAAATATGGGCAGTTATCGCCACCTTGTGTATGCTAGAGAAGAGATTAATCCTGGTACACATGATGAGACATCTGAAGCACGGCCGAAGAATAAAAAAAGAGACGTCGGAAGCCATCTACTAGGAATGGTTGCAAGGCACATGTTATTGTGATTATACATAATGAGAATCAGTATCTCCTTAACAGTTTTTCTGAAACTCATAATCATAAACTAGTATCCCCAGAATGCCGCCATTTGATGAGATGCAATCGTAATGTTGATGCGGGACATCACGTGATCATGTTGAAGTGTGCAAAGGCAAATATTGGTCCAATGAGAGCATTTAGAGTATTTAAGGAGTTGGTTGGTAGCTATGAAGATGTTGGATGTACAAGTAACGATTTCAGAAACTTGTCATACCAAATGAATAGCTATCCCAATAGGTCCAATGCACAATTGTTGTTGGACAGGTTAATCACCCAGCGAGATCTCGGTGAGGGTTTCAAGTGTGAATATTTGCTTGATGAGTGCCAGAAAGTCAAGAGCTTTTTATGGAGTGATGCTATAGGAATACATAACTATAGCGTTTTCAACGACGCCGTTTCTTTCGATGCCACATACTCAACAAACAAGTTAGTTTTTTATCCTTCAACTGATTAATATACTTTTTCATTTATATGTTATTTTTGATTGTCCATGAACATTAAATAATGTTATAGTAATCTACATTTTTCATCTAATAAGTACAACATGATATTTGCACCTTTCACCAGGAAGGACAACCACGGTGGATGTGTTACATTTGCAGTTGCTCTACTAAATAGGGAGGATGTGAGTGCATATTCTTGGGTACTCAAACAATTTTTGGATTGCATGGGACACACTCCTGCTATGCTTATAACTGACCAAGATCCCGCACTTAAAATAGCCGTTGAAAATGTTATGCCGTCTACAAGGCACATGTTCTGCATGTGGCACATAATGATGAAGGTTGCGTTAAAACTCCCTATATCATTGAGAGAAAGCGATGAACTGACAAGTAGGTTATATGAAGTTGCTTGGTCAGAGTTTGATGAACCTTCTGAGTTTGAGGAGAAGTGGTACGAGGTTATAAATGAGTATGGCCTGGAGGAAAATTTGTGGTTCTCATATATGTTCTCCAAGCGGACTTATTGGATCCCTGCATTTTTTAGGGATTTAATTATGAGTGGTCTTTTTAGAACTACGTCAATGTCGGAAAGTGAGAACAGTTTTTTCCGTAAGTATTTGAATCGCAGTTCTAACCTGGCAACTTTCTACATTCATTACGAAAGTGCTATGCAGGCCCAAAGACACTCGTACAAGAAACCAGAGCCCCCCCCCCCAAATTTTGATTTTTTTTTTTGAAATTAGAAGCTGAAACCCTTACTAGTTACTCCCCCCAGCCGCTGAAACCAAAAAAAAGAAATTAAGAAGCTGCGCTGCTGCCTGTCGCTGCTCCGCCTCGCACCACCACCGCCGGCCACTGCTCCCTGCCCGTCTCGCACCACCAGGTCCACCACCGTTGGAGAAAACATAGAGGTGAATTGAAACTTTGAATTCAAAATGCAATTGAAACTTTGAAGTTGTTGATTTTTCTTTTTGGGAATGTGTTCTTGGAATGAGTTTTTGGAATGTGTTCAAAACATAATTGGAATTTAGTGGGATGGCAGTGGCACATGGGTCGGCAAAATTGATGATGACTGATGTTCTTGCTATTTGCTAATAGTTGGTGCACTATTGTTTTTAATTAAATTAATAATATATGATTATGAATTGATGATGACCGATGATTTTGTCCCAATTGGGCATATTTTGCATATTTTTAAAGAATGGGTCGGCAGAATTGGGCATAATTCAATTCAGATTATTATCGTCCCTTTATTCAATTTTCAGTAATGATTTTATTAAGTTATACTTTTATTTTTATAGGAAATGGAACGTTTTTTTCGTGGAGCAAATGTAGAAGTTGATGCCAATGTAGAAGTTGAAACAAATTTTGAAGAATACGTTCGTGATCCCAGATTAAGACGACCAATTGAGGAATTTGATATTGCTATTCGAGATCAAATACGTAGAGAGTATTTGTCTATGGGTCCTTGTCAACTAGTTGGGCATAACTATCCGAAGACTCAATTCGGCAATCAATTAAGGAGTTTTCAAGATGTGTGGTATCAAAAGTTTGTGTGGTTAGAGTATAGTGTAGCAAAAGATGCTTGCTTTTGCTTTTGGTGTTCTTGGGGCAGTTGGACATTATGCTAGGGTCCTCATTGATATGGACGTTACGAAAGACATTGTCTATAACTTAACGGTCAATAGAGGCTCGACTTCCTTTGAAATTGAGTTTGTTTACAAAAATTTACCGTACTTTTGTGGAATTTGTAGGAAGGTGGGCCACTCTGCTGATAAATGCAGGAAGAATTCGGAAGAAAAGGAAGGGCGGAAAGATGAGGTGAAAGAGGATTCTATGAATAAAAGATCTAATGCTCCGGCAGCTAAGGCCTCTGAGCGGTTTTCTGATAAACATCAGAAAGAAGTTTTCCATGCTAAGCCTACGAAGCAATTCAAAGCCAAAGAGCAGGTTATTACTAAAAATTCTTTTGAGGTCCTGGATAGGGAGCAGGAGGCGAGCTTGATTGAGGAGGGAGAGATGGAGAAGGCAAGCATTTCTGGAGTTGTTTCTGGGGAGAAAGCGTCTTTTAACAACGAGATCGTGGACAACAGAGAACTTATGGGGGGTGCTTTGACTGAGGACGGCACGGTTGCTCCACGAGTTGATGTTTTAGAACAGCGGGGGCAGGTGTTCGGCACCCCGGATGCTTATCCCTCTGTAGGAGCTCAACTAACTCATGAGGAGGAAGTGGATTGGGGTACGATAAATAAGACGGACTTCAATGAAGCTCAGGAGGAGATCGAGGAAATTGAAGTTGAGGATAAGAATGGGCAAGCGATTGTTACTCAGACCATGAATGAAAAGCAGTTTGTAACGGCCGTTTCCACCTTAGTACAGGAGGAAACGAAATGGTTAAAAGATCAAGAGATTAAGTCAGCAGAAAAGCAAAGAGAGGCAAAACAAATTCAGCAAAAAATTGATTCGGCTTTGCAACAACCGGAGAAGAGAGTGCTGCGCTCTAATGCAAAACCGATGGCGAATCCCAGTAGAGAATTGGCTACCAGTTTGAAAAATAAAGGGTCTAAATTACCTACGGAGATGGGCAAAACACGGCAGAAGCAGGCGACGAAACCTGGCATCGAAATTGTTAAAGAACAATTGAACATTGCGCATGCGGCAGGAAGAAAACCTCGTGATTTTGTGGTCGATGACAAAACAAGTCATCAGCTGCGCACAATGGCTAATATAGCTACGAAAAGTTGGGCTAATGAAGTTGAGAATGAAGAGAATTCTTCATTGAACGCGACCCATTCTCAATGAATGTGATCTCTTGGAATGTGAGAGGACTTAACGATGATTCACGTCAAGTCCTCCTGGAACATTGTACCAGGTTCTCTCCCATGCTTTTGGGTATTATTGAGCCAAAAGCGGCTTTTACTAAAATTCCTTCTTTCTTCTGGAATGCTATTAATATGGTGCCAATACATCAGAATTCGCGAGTCGGCATGAGCTCAAATATTTAGGTTTTTGCAGCTCTCCAGGTCTCGGCTTCTTTGGTTTACTCTTCTAATCAAACGGTCATTATTGACTGTAGTTTGTATTCACGCAAGTTTCGGGCGGTTTTCGTGCATGGGGATAATCTTCTGAATGAAAGGCGACGTCTTTAGGTGGATTTATTGACTCATATCATTGACAACACCTTTTTTATTGGCGACTTTAATGCTGTTAAAGGTGCGCATGAGCGAAAGAGTAATCGTATCCCTTGTGCTTCTTCTTGTAGAGAGTTCTGTGATTTCATTGCGGCATCGGGTTTTATTGAATCAGAGGTGACGGGTCTCTTTTTCACTTGGTGTGGTCGTAGACTGCTCCCTTCTCATGTTGAGTCAGTTTTGGACCGTTGTTTGTTCTCCGAGGGTTTCTCTTCGTTGTGGGATTCGCTGAATACTCACGTTTTACCTCGGATATCTTCCAATCACTCGCCTATTGTTTTTCAATGTCTTGAGAGTGGTGGTTTACATCGTAGTAGATTTAAATTTTTTGATATGTGGTTACTTCATCCGGACTTCAAGCAGTTGGTGCAGGATTCGTGGGATGCTCCGGCGGACATTTCTTGTCCGATTTACACGGTCATGTTTAAACTTAAGAGACTCAAGTTGGCTCTTAAAGGCTGGAATAAGCAAGTGTTTGGTAATGTGGATGAGGGCATTCGGAGTTTACAATCTTCCCTGGAAGAGATTCATCTTGAGATTGCGCAAGAGGGATACTCTGATTCCCTTTTTGATGCAGAGGTTGCAGCTCAAGCTCGGCTGGGGTCCATTTTGAATCAGAAAAACTCTCTTATGCGGCAAAAAAGTCAGGTCAGATGGCTTAACGATGGTGATAGAAATACTAGCTTTTTTCATAAAAGGTTCAAGATGAGAAGGAAGCAATTATTTTTGCCGCAACTGAAAATTGACGGTGTTGATGTCTTCGACCAAGAGGCTATCGCTCATCACATTGTGGGTTATTTCTCCAGCCTCTTTTCGGAAACTACGGCTCCTGAGGTGACTATTCAGGACCTTCATCCTATCTTAACCAAGAAGATTTCGCAGCAACAGAATATTTTCCTGATAAGCATTCCTAATGAAGAAGAGATAAAAGCTGCCGTCTTTGACCTTGCTGGTGATAGCGCAGCGGGACCTGATGGTTTTTCAGGGAGTTTTTTTCAACATTGTTGGACGATGATTCAGAAAGATGTTCTTAAGGCGGTAAGTACTTTCTTTATAAAAAATTATCTTCCTGCTGGGTTGAACTCCAATACTCTGATTCTTATCCCCAAGAAGGAAGTTGTGGATTCGGTGGCGGACTTGAGGCCAATTATTTTATCAAACTTCTTCTTCAAGATCCTCTCTAAGATCTTGGCGTCTAGGCTCTCTTTGGTGGCGACTGATCTTGTTACTTCCAACCAGTTTGGTTTCATTAGCGGTCGTCTGATTCATGACTGTATTCTGTTGGGTTCTGAAGGAGTGAATTGCATGAAACGTTCGTGTCAAGGAAATAACATGGCCTGTAAAGTTGATATCAAAAAAGCCTTCGATACGATAAGTTGGAAGTTTATCTGGTGTGCGATGAATGCTATGGGATTCGACCCCATGTTTTTGAATTGGCTGTCGACTATTTTCTCTTCGGCGCGTCTCTCTATTCTCTATAATGGTCAGCTTTGGGGTTACTTTCCTTGTTCTCGTGGAGTGAGGCAAGGGGATCCTCTTTCGCCTATTATCTTCGGGATTACGGAAGACGTTCTTAGTCATTTGATCTTGAGAGCTGTGGAGGCCGGAAAAATTGACTCGATGCGTATGAATCGTCGCCACCTTTTCCCCACTCATCTGCTTTATGCAGATGATATTCTTATTTTTTGTAAGGCTTCGATGAAGAATGCACGAGCGCTCGGAGATATCTTTAAACTTTATGGTTCACTTTCTGGTCAGATTTGCAGCCGTGAGAAATCGCATCTTTTTTTCGGAAAGGGAGTTTCTCTTAGTTATCAAAGGCAGATATCTCGTGCTCTTGGTTTTTCTACGGGAGCGAAGCCCATGGTTTATCTTGGGGTGCCCTTGTTTGTTGGTAAACCCAGAAGGGTTCATCTTTCGGCCATCAAGGATCGCATCATTAATAAATTCTCTCGTTGGAATGGTCTTCATCTTTCGATGGCAGGTCGGATCTGCCTCGTGAAGTCCGTAATCCAGAGTTCTATCGTTCATTCTATGATGATCTACAGCTGGCCTAAATCCCTTATTAAAGAACTGGATTCGGCTTGCAGGAACTTCATTTGGACAGGTGACATCAGAAAGCGACCTCCGCATGCCGTCAGCTGGGAGAAAGTTTGTGCGATTAAAGAGGAATGAGGGTTGGGTTTACGTTCGTTCGCCATGATGAACGAGGCCTTCCTCATGAA
The DNA here is from genome assembly GCF_028751815.1 of Salvia miltiorrhiza. Classification (NCBI taxonomy): domain Eukaryota; kingdom Viridiplantae; phylum Streptophyta; class Magnoliopsida; order Lamiales; family Lamiaceae; genus Salvia; species Salvia miltiorrhiza. The sequence continues at coordinate 39,484,974 of NC_080388.1, forward strand.
GTTGGCTTGGAAATTTATCAAGGGAAGAGACTTTGGCTTTGATTTAATGAAAGATAGATACCTGGATGCTTTCGGCAGGCCGCGTGCCTCGGTGCTGGCATCCTCGATCTGGGGTGGGGTCAAGTCTTTGGTCCCGGACCTCATTGATGATTCCTATTGTTTGTTGGGGGCAGGTGATTCCGTGTATTTTTGGAATGATGATTGGATTGGGTACAAGATAGCTGATAAATTGAACGTTCCAGGATTCATTAAGTCGCGGCTCTTACAAACCGTGGCGGACTATTTCTACGATGGTGTTTGGCATTTTGCTCCGGAATTTGTGGAGGAGTTTCCGGGTATTGTCTGTGATATTCTCCTTCTTCCGATTGGTAATGAGGAAGATACACGGTTATGGAAGCCTTCGGTCCATGGTGAAGTGACTTCCTCTCTGGCCTTTGCGTCACGGTGTCAACGTTTTCCTCGGGTTTCTTGGGGGTTGTGGATCTGGGAGAAGTTCATTCCTGTTCGTCGTTCTCTTACGTGCTGGAGGGTTATTCATCGACGGATACCCACAATGGATCAGATGATCAGGAAAGGTTTAATTGCACCAAACTGCTGCTCCTTTTGTTTGAGTAACGCGGAAGACCTTGATCATATTCTCTGGAATTGTTTGGAAGTTCGTCAGGTGTGGTCTTCGTTCCTGAATTGGTTCGGTCGTTCGGATGGTATGTCTTGCAGCGACATTCATAGTTTTCTGGTGTTCTCTTGGACGATAAAACTAAGTTCGCAGATTCAGAATTTCTGGAAGCTCGGAGTTATTACGCTCATTTGGATGATTTGGTCTGCTCGTAACCAAAGTCACTTTGAGGGTGTGAAGTTCAATTTTCGGACCATTCTTGTGTCCGTAAAAGCTACTTTTTTGGAGGTGGATAAAGCTTTCCCGCGTCTTGGCCATATGTATAATAAATGGGAGGATTATCGGTCACTCGGCAGTTGGGTATTAGCATTCGACAGAGACCGCCTCCGAAGTTCGATTCTGTTTACTGGTCTCCTCCTGCGTTTTCTTGGATCAAAGCTAACACTGACGGCTCCGCCATTGGCATGCCAGGACGTATTTGTGCAGGTGGGGTGTTCAGAGACTGGAAAGGCATGGTGCGAGGTTGTTTTCATATTGAAGGGGGCAACGGTTTTGCGTTTGAGGCTGAACTCCTTGGCCTGATTTCTGCTATCGAGTTTGCGTCTTCCAATGGTTGGCACAAAATTTGGTTTGAGGCGGACTCCTCTTATGTCGTTCATATTCTTTCTACTAAATCGCGCAGAGTTCCCTGGCGTTTTGCGGCTATTTGGAATCGGGCTCTTGCCCTGTTGGAGAATATAGATTTCCGCATTTCGCATATTTATCGGGAAGGAAACTCTCCTGCTGACATCATGGCTAGTCCGCATACTCCCCAAGGCTGGTGGACGCATTCTATTGATATCATCAGGGATGCAGTGATTAGAGATCTTTCGGTCCATAGTCATGTTCGTCAAAAATTGTAATGTTTGCGAAAGGATGGGATATATCCTTGGTTGGAGCTTTTTCATAAGGCGGTGGCTGTCGTTTGTTGATTCCAGTTGTACTGTCACTGTTGAGCTGGAATCGGGCTTCAATGCCCTGGTTTGGGGGTGGGTTTTATTCAGTTTCTTTGTCGGGCTGGAGTCGGGCTTCAATGCCTTCGCTTGGGGGTGTCTTCTCGTCGTGGGCATAGTTTTTCTACAAACAGGTGGTGTGCGGAGGAGGTATAGCAGTGTGGGGTGTGGCGTGAGCTTGCTTGTCGTGGGTGATGGTTTCTCGTTGAACAGGTGGGGAGAGTCTTTTTATGGAGACGTTTTCTATAAGAGGCCTTTCATCGAACAGTTGGTGGATGTTTCAGCTGGAAGTTGGGAGCAGGGGGGGCTTGCGGTTTTTTGGTCCGTTTTAGCTTGCTGCGTGGGGAGAGCGATACAGCAAGCGAACTGGAAGTGTTGGAGGTTTTACGGGGAGTTTGGAGATGGAGGGCATAACCAAGTTTTGTGGCGACGACGTATAACCGGCTGCATTACTTTGTATGCTCGTTGGGGACCTCTCGTTGGATCTTGTTGTTTGCTGAGGGCGGGTAGACGGAGGGAAGGTTGGAGGCGACGGCATATTACCGGTCCATCAACCTTCCGTTTCTGGATGTGGACTTTTCGGCAGTCTCGGTTTAGGCGACGGCACTTCACCGGCCTAAGCTGTATCTTCTCTGCTGACTCTCTTTGGTTCCCTCTTTTTTTGGACTTTGATCCGTGGGTTGGCTGTTGTTTAACCGGCCATACTCCTCACGGTTCGATGGTAGAGCTTTGGGCGACTGCTTTTCAACGTCCTTTTGCTCTTTCTGCGTGTTTTTTTCGTTGGTCAGTTGGCGACGGCGTCTCACCGGCCTTCTGGCTTAGCCTCGTGGTTTGCTTTTGTTCCTTTTTTCTGAGCCGGGATAGTTTAGGGACGATGGTTAGGCCGGAGTTCCTGAAACTTTCTCTTCCGCTCTTTTTTTCCTCCTTCTAGACGGGTACTCTTTTCCCCTCTTACGATTTTTCCCATGGGGTTTTCTGTAGGAGGGTTTTAATGAGGCCCGACCCTTAGTTTGCATCTCTGTGCTTTCGAGGGTTTAGCTGTTCTTATTTTTTTTTTCCTTTTTTTCGTTCCGTAATAAAATTGCATTTTAATAATTCAAGCCCGAAAATAAATCAAGTCGGTACAGAACAGATGTATTCACCAAGACGAGATTTACCAATTGGAAGAAGACTTTAATTAAATTTGTAGAGCATGTTGGAGATGCGGATAATTGTCACAACAATGCTAGAATACAAGTTGAAGCATATAAAGATCAAAGACCTAGTGTGGCAAATATGTTTAGATCAAATGCTCGTGAGTTGGATGTTGCTTATCGCACTAGTTTGACGGCTTCATTGGATGTGACTCATTTTCCATTGAAGCAAGGATTGCCTTTTCGTGGACATGATGAGTCAACTACTTCTTTAAATCGAGGTAATTTTCTTTAGTTGCTTCAATGGTATAGTGATCATAATGATGTTGTTTCCAAAGTTTTGGGTTCAAATGCTCCTGGTAATAATCAAATGAATTCCCCACAAATTCAAAAAAATTTAGCATGTGCTTGTGCTTCAGAGGTTACACTTGCTATAAGCAATGATATTGGGGATAAAGTGTTTACCATGTTGGTTGATGAGGCTCGAGATGTTTCATTGAAAGAGCAAATGGGAGTTGTTTTAAGATATGTGAATGATAAAGGATGTGTAATTGAAAGATTTATTGGAATTGTGCATGTTGTTGACACTTGTTCACATTCTCTGAAAGATGCTCTTAGTGCTTTATTTGTGAAACATGGTTTATCACTATCAAAATTGAGGGGTCAAGGATATGATGGAGCTTCAAACATGAGAGGTGAGTTCAATGGGTTGAAAGCCTTAATATTAGAAGAAAATCCTTATGCTATGTACATTAATTGCTTTTCACATCAACTTCAGTTAATTGTTGTTGCTGTTGCTAAAGAGTATCATGGCTGTGAAGGACTTTTTTAGCTATGTTTCCATGATAGTGAATACGACTGGAGCATCTTGCAAAAGAAAAGATCAACTTAGAATGTTAGAACATGAGAGATTGGTCAAAGAACTCAATGATGAAGTAAGGATGACTGGAAGAGGCCTAAATCAGGAAACTAGTTTGGCAAGACCTGGAGATACTCGATGGGGTTCACATTATTTTACTTTGCTTTGTTTATGTGCTATGTGGCCTTCAGTTGAGAAAGTGTTGGAGAATACACGTGATGATACCACTAGCTCTGAGGTTAGAAGTACTGCAAGAGGTTTGCTTGGAAAGATGAATAATTATGAGTTTGTCTTTGTGATGCACTTGATGAAATATTTGTTAGGAATGACAAATGAGTTGTCATTTGCCTTACAAAGAAAGGATCAAAATATTGTGCAAGCCATGTCTCTGATTGATACAGTGAAAGCTCAATTACATGACTTCAGAAACACTGGTTGGGAGATAGTTTGTGATGAAGTAAATAGTTTTTGTGAGGTGAATGCCATTTCTTTGATTGATATGAAGGACACTATAACTCGACCTGGTTATAAAAGGCAGAGCATCACCAATGATCATTATTATCGTGTGGAGATTTTTACTGAGGTATTTGTTTTAATTTTTAATATTTAATTCATTTTATTTGTATGAATTTTTCATATCTTAATAATAAGTTGTTATTTATTCTTGCAATGTTAGGTTGTTGATTTAATCATACAAGAGATGAATAATCGTTTTTCTGAAGCTAGCACCGATCTACTTAGGTGCATGGCATGTCTTGATCTGAGAAATTCTTTCTCTCAAATACGGCGATATCGCCGCCACCGCTGCTAAAAGGCCGGCAAGCAGCCAATCCATGGCTCCAGTGCAGCTGCACCCAGCCAGAGAGCCGTCTCCTGCTCGATTCTCCTCTGAAGAGGACGAAGGATTGAACCTTAGCACCGACCTGCCTCCACCGCTCGAATTTCGAACGAAGAGCGCAACACACGCTCTCCATCACCACTGGCTGCTCTCTAGCAAACTTGCGGTCATCCTCTGTGCTTTGCTTCAACAAAAGACAGCGCGAAGGTCGCCCCCAAATCACGCCTCAGAAGCAAGCTTGCCGCCTCGAAGCTTCGCGAGTTTGTGATGTTTGGCAAGGCGTCGGCGCCATCGCCAAATTTGACGCCTCTCACAATGTAACGATCATAACCTCCTCATTTTCGCTATTTCTATATAATGTCGATTTGATGGATTAATCGTTTGTGTTGCTGATAAAAGATGATCCTACAACTTGGTGATTCAACCACCGTTAGCGGCGGTGCAGTGGCCGAGAGAGAAAGAGGGCTGAGTGAGAGAGATGAGAGTTAATTAAAAAAGGGAAAAATGTGCAGATTAGCCCCTGAAGTAGTAGCCCCTATAGCGTAAAACCCCCTTTAATCACTGTGTGTGCAACTAAACCCCTGAACTCCGAGAAAAGGGTGCAAATTCCCCCCTCAGGGGTTTAGTTGCACACACAGTGAGTAAGAGGGGTTATACGCTATAGGGGCTACTATTTCGGGGGCCAATTTGCACCTTTTCCCTATATTATAAGAAATGAAATCAATATATGTAACATTTTCCGTTGATAAAAATAATATCTATTTTCATTTTTTACTATGTTATAGAAAACCGTTGATAAAAATAATATCTATTTTCATTTTTTACTATGTTATAGAAAAGAGAACTATTTTTATATTCGAACATGACACTCAAAATTTGAGGACAAGTTATGACCATATATGTGAATACACTACGTCAGTATATGATTTTATCGAGTGTACTATTCACGGGGTACTTTCGGCTATGAAGATAGTACCTTTTTAACCAAAAATCTCAAAAACGAAAAATTTGTGGATAAGGAGGCTAATAACAAATGACCAATTAATTAAACTAAAAGAAGGAAGAACAAGTATCTATTCGTGTACCACTTAATCCATTTACTACTTATCCACTTCTAAAAGCCTAAAATCTCCCAAATTCTGTCACGAATCATGTGACTAGTAGTTGTTTGCATTTTTAAAATTTTCCGTGACCAAAATGATTTCTCTTTTCATTCCTTCATAAAATGAAAAAGAAAGATGTGATCTATGTTAATCTAGAAATGATGATCACCTCTTTGCTTCATTTTCAAGACCGTGATTAAATTGATTATAGACATTTTTTTCACTTTTATTTTAGATTTTTATTTTCCTGAAGAATACTAAAAGATATGGATAATGTTTCTTTGTCATAAAAAAGGGTGTTGGTCTCATTATTTTTGACATAATGTGAGAGGTGACATTGGCAATGGACAACATGTGAATTTGATTCTTGCTTTTGCTAAAGGAGTGAATATTAAGGTTTACTCATTTATTGATGCCAACAAGAAAAATCTAAAGTTCCTTTTATTTCTTTATTTGCATTTTACCATTATCCATTCTTATATATTACCAAAAAGAGGTATACTTTTTTTTTTACAATTATAAGAGGTATTTATTATATAATTAAATAAATAACCGCACATAGACGGGATCTCTACACCACATAAAGATGGAAAAATTATCCGCATACAGACGGGACCACTATCCACACAAAAGTGGGAAAACTACCCATATGTAGGCAAGATTGAACCCAAGTTCTCTCACAAAGGAGAGTCTTTGAGTGTTTCAGCTTTGACACTTGAGTTAGACTTCATTGACAAAAAGAGATTTACTTTATAAAGAAAACTAATAACAACAAAAGTTAACATTTGATTTTGAGAAAATATTCCTGAAATGCCCCGAGCAGAAGTAAAGAGTGACCGTTGGTACACAAGGCACAAACAAAGAGCAATTATTAATGCTTCAACGTGAAGGGGGACATGAACGAACCAAAACACACTTGAAAGAGATGAACTCTAAGAGTATGTAGGAATGTAACTACATATATGATGAGAGCTTAAATGATTTGATATATGTTACTCATAAAAATAAAATGAATAATCTTTTCTGGTGACCACCTAGAAGAAATCCAAGATTAAACAGGCTAGGTTTGAAGCAATTTCATTCTATGATGGATGACTCTATGAGAAGTTTAAAGAAGTGAGTGAAAACAAAACATGTTAAAAAAGATTCGTATAGCAATTTCATGATGAGAGAGACCCCTCAAAAAGTTTCATAGAGATTCGAGTAATAACAAAACATGTCACAGCCCAAAACCGTTTAGTTCATTTGCAATTTTTATTTGAAAATTATTAAAGTTTCGCGTTATTAATATATATATATCTATTGAGCGAATTTATGAATATGTCTAGTCGCGCTCCTAGTCAGATAGATAATTTTAAGTTATAAATTATAACTTTAGCAAATGAAAATTATGCTCAAAGATTGGGCCTGAATAAATATTTATAAATTTCTTGATATTGAGCCATGTATATATATTTTCTTACGTTTGGGCTTTAAATAGCTCATTTTATAAGCTTATTTATAATTGGACCTGAATTATGTTTTAAGCTGAGAATTTTATAGAAGGGCCCATAAAAACCATATTATGATATTTTACTGATTCTTAATTATGAAGCTTTATTCTGAGATACAAGAACGTGCCAAATTCTTTTGCAATGATTTTAAAACAATTATTCAAGTTTCAATATTTATAGTTAATTAATGATTTCAAGGATTTGGATACCTTATTTTCGTATCTGCAAATTAACAATTTCTACTCTATTTATTTACATTTGTTTAAAGAAGTCTCCAAGCCAGCCATTCCTATTTTCATTCTTATCAGATATCTAACCGCCCTAGTTAGATGTGACTTTGAACTATAAATTATACCTATGGAAATAAAGATCTATACTCATATTTTTATATAAATTTGTGCCTAAATAAAATTATTTATTTAAATATATTTATTATGACATTATATTGATTTTTGGATAAAGAATAAAATATTTTCTTAATTTTTATTAATGTTGGGCTTGTTGTTATTAATGGGCTAAAGCTTCATATTTTTCATGGAAGCCCATACATTCTTATATATTATATAAATTATTATTTTAATTTAAAAGAAGGTATAGGTGTATCACTTTGCTACAGCCATTTCATTTCACTCGGCCACGTTTCGTCTCAAAACATTCTTGAGCCACAAGTATCATCTCAAATTTTCTTATTTAAAACATCATCCTTTATCATCTCAGTTATCATGCCAAAAACGCAGCAATCTTTAAGATCATTTGTGCTCTTTTCTCTGTAAAGGTAATTTTATTATTTCTGCAAATTTTCATTTTCCTACAGTTCACTTCTATATCTGCACAAAATACAATTTTTAATAATTTTAAACTCTCACAATTCATTTTACTCTCAAATTCTAAAATCCCCAACATCTTCAATTCAAAAGCAAACAGAAGATTCAAAAGCCTTTCCGTAAAATTTGATTTCCACAGCAGCAAATTTTGAAGCAGCAAACTTTGATTGATCTCTTTCACACGTTTATGTTCAAACAAGTAATTCAATCTATTTAAACCTCATTGTATCATTCTCATTCCATCAGTTTCAAATCATAAACCATCAACAGATTTCTCCATTTGCTCTTTTCACAAAATAATTCAATCTGCCATTTCTCACTGCACATCATCAATCGGTAATTCTCATAAACTTGTATAGTTTTATTTTCATATGCAAAGATCTCTGCTTTCTTTCAATTTACAGAAAACAACCAAACTCCCACAAAATTCTTATTTTTATAAATCCAAACATGCATACACACATCATTAGATCTAGTGTTTGTAATTCATAAGAAATCGAAAAGGAATACATATTCATTGATTTTACAGAAAACAAATTTAGATTTAGAAACCTATATTGATAAAGGGAGTTGGGATGAAGTGGGATGAGGAGCTACCCGCCGGAGCAGGGGGCGGCGTCAGATGGTTGTCTGGCCGGATCTGGAAAGGGAGAGAGGGCGGCGGCGGCAGTACAAGAAGGGAGGCGGCTGGACGCGCCTCCGTCGACACAGGGACGGCGGTGGTGGCGTTGCGGTCGGCCAATTGGGAGGAAGAAGAGGAGTCGTCGGCCTCCGGCGACGGTGTGCCGGTGGCGGAGGCAGGGGGAGGCCGAGGGAGAGAGGGAGAAGGGGGAAAGGGAGCCTGCGTGAATGGTGAAGTGGGGTGAGCTGCGTATTTTGTAATTGTGTGGTGAAAGTGAGAGTTAAATTAGGGATTTAAGAGAGAGAATGAATTTGGGCTTAAGGGTGGGCTAAAGCTTTAATTGGGGCTTAATTTATTAAATGGTTGGGCATTAATTTTACTAAATAAGTTGGGCTTAATTCTACTTTTAATATGGCTGCATTTGCATATATTTTTACAAATGATATTATTAAATTTTATATTTCGATTTACATTATTAATTTGAACTTAGTTTTAATTAAATATTGAGCCCAAATATTTTTATAAGAAAAGCTCTTTTATAATCTATTAGACCAATGATTTTTAAATGGTTATATGATAATAAATTCTTAAGATTTAAATTACTATTACTATTATTATTTTTATAGATTCAAATAGGCCCTTATATTTTGAATTTATCTGACTAGGTGCGGCGCGACTAGGACGTGAACTTTAAATTCTTGCAGTTAATTTTCAAAACTCAAAAGTTCAAGTTTCAGGTGTGGGATTTATTTCAGTACATGCACGTGGTTAATATTTGTCCATTTTAATATTATGTGTTTACCGTATGTGTTGTAAAAATATTTATCGCTAGGGGCCAGTATAATTGGTCCAGGACTTCACCGTCCTTGGTATGCCACAAAGCGATTTCATGTTACAGGGTTGCAACCATTATATGGTCGCCAGGGGCCCACATATAGGGTCCGGGACATTAAAGTCCTTGGAGTTGCCACAGTGCGTATGGAAATTTATGTTACGTTATGACAATATGTGTTACCATTTTATTAACATGGACAATTATTGCATGTTTCCACACTGAGTGTACCCTGTATGCTCATCCCATATTTAACATTTTCAGGTTTTAAAGGCCGGAAGCGCGTGGAAGGTCGAATGGCGAGTAAAATGTTTTGAATTTAGTTATACTTAAAAACGTTATGTTTAGTAAAGTATTTTAACATAAGATATTTATTTCCCTATTTTCACATTAAATATTTATTTATAGTCATTATTTTCCACGTGCGTTTTCATTTAAAATTAAAATGAATTTGGGTGTCACAAGTCGAATGGGCGCGTCGAATCTATTTAAAGATAAATGTTTCCTAAAACATATTATGTTATTTCATGTGATATCTCTTGATTATGTAAACTCTGAAATTCTATACTATTTGAGATTTGTGTGTGATTTGTTTAAATAAATGTTATTATATTATTTTAATGTCATGACTTGTTTAATTTATATTTAAATTCATTTCAAATATTTATTTAAGAATTTATATCTTTACGAAAATATATACATGGATACATACATAATTTTAATTATATAAAGATTTTATTTTGTTATATTTTCCGCTGCTAAAAAGATATTATTTTATATTTAGAGTTTTTCCTTAGTATAAGTTTTATTAATTAGTTAATTATTTTTCTGACATCTTCATGTCATGCTTTGAAAATAAAGTTGTTAAATTTATGATTTAAAAATCAAGATTTATATTTGAATACATTATTGAAAATTTTGATATCTTATAAATCGTTTTAAAAGTGCTTTAAAGACCAATTTTATTTAAAGAATTCTTTTTCTTAAAATTTATTTTCGAAAATATTTATTTTAAAAAATGAGTTTTAAATTATTTTAAAAGACTTCCGTATTAAATATTTATTTAAATTTTATATTTAACTCCTTAATTAGATTAGGGTGTTACAGCATGGTATCAGAGCAGGTCTACTTTCCTGTAGACTCTGCAAAATATTTTACATAAAATTCTTAAATGTCATGTGTGAGAAAATCCATTCGACCTCTACGTGCTCCGGGTTCAAGGTAAATGTATTTTAAAAGTATTTCAAAATATTTTTATGGGGATGAGTATAAATTGTTTACGTTGAAAGTATGTTGAAATTTGCTGCAATAATTGAAGTTATTATCAGAAAGTTCAAGTTCATTATGCAAGTTATTATGAGAAAGTTCAGTATTCAAATTACATGTTGAAGATTATTGCAGCTATGAATTGTTAATTTCGAGGACGAAATTTTTTTTAAGTGGGTAGGTTTGTCACAGCCCAAAACCGTTTAGTTCATTTGCAATTTTTATTTGAAAATTATTAAAGTTTCGCGTTATTAATATATATATATCTATTGAGCGAATTTATGAATATGTCTAGTCGCGCTCCTAGTCAGATAGATAATTTTAAGTTATAAATTATAACTTTAGCAAATGAAAATTATGCTCAAAGATTGGGCCTGAATAAATATTTATAAATTTCTTGATATTGAGCCATGTATATATATTTTCTTACGTTTGGGCTTTAAATAGCTCATTTTATAAGCTTATTTATAATTGGACCTGAATTATGTTTTAAGCTGAGAATTTTATAGAAGGACCCATAAAAACCATATTATGATATTTTACTGATTCTTAATTATGAAGCTTTATTCTGAGATACAAGAACGTGCCAAATTCTTTTGCAATGATTTTAAAACAATTATTCAAGTTTCAATATTTATAGTTAATTAATGATTTCAAGGATTTGGATACCTTATTTTCGTATCTGCAAATTAACAATTTCTACTCTATTTATTTACATTTGTTTAAAGAAGTCTCCAAGCCAGCCATTCCTATTTTCATTCTTATCAGATATCTAACCGCCCTAGTTAGATGTGACTTTGAACTATAAATTATACCTATGGAAATAAAGATCTATACTCATATTTTTATATAAATTTGTGCCTAAATAAAATTATTTATTTAAATATATTTATTATGACATTATATTGATTTTTGGATAAAGAATAAAATATTTTCTTAATTTTTATTAATGTTGGGCTTGTTGTTATTAATGGGCTAAAGCTTCATATTTTTCATGGAAGCCCATACATTCTTATATATTATATAAATTATTATTTTAATTTAAAAGAAGGTATAGGTGTATCACTTTGCTACAGCCATTTCATTTCACTCGGCCACGTTTCGTCTCAAAACATTCTTGAGCCACAAGTATCATCTCAAATTTTCTTATTTAAAACATCATCCTTTATCATCTCAGTTATCATGCCAAAAACGCAGCAATCTTTAAGATCATTTGTGCTCTTTTCTCTGTAAAGGTAATTTTATTATTTCTGCAAATTTTCATTTTCCTACAGTTCACTTCTATATCTGCACAAAATACAATTTTTAATAATTTTAAACTCTCACAATTCATTTTACTCTCAAATTCTAAAATCCCCAACATCTTCAATTCAAAAGCAAACAGAAGATTCAAAAGCCTTTCCGTAAAATTTGATTTCCACAGCAGCAAATTTTGAAGCAGCAAACTTTGATTGATCTCTTTCACACGTTTATGTTCAAACAAGTAATTCAATCTATTTAAACCTCATTGTATCATTCTCATTCCATCAGTTTCAAATCATAAACCATCAACAGATTTCTCCATTTGCTCTTTTCACAAAATAATTCAATCTGCCATTTCTCACTGCACATCATCAATCGGCAATTCTCATAAACTTGTATAGTTTTATTTTCATATGCAAAGATCTCTGCTTTCTTTCAATTTACAGAAAACAACCAAACTCCCACAAAATTCTTATTTTTATAAATCCAAACATGCATACACACATCATTAGATCTAGTGTTTGTAATTCATAAGAAATCGAAAAGGAATACATATTCATTGATTTTACAGAAAACAAATTTAGATTTAGAAACCTATATTGATAAAGGGAGTTGGGATGAAGTGGGATGAGGAGCTACCCGCCGGAGCAGGGGGCGGCGTCAGATGGTTGTCTGGCCGGATCTGGAAAGGGAGAGAGGGCGGCGGCGGCAGTACAAGAAGGGAGGCGGCTGGACGCGCCTCCGTCGACACAGGGACGGCGGTGGTGGCGTTGCGGTCGGCCAATTGGGAGGAAGAAGAGGAGTCGTCGGCCTCCGGCGACGGTGTGCCGGTGGCGGAGGCAGGGGGAGGCCGAGGGAGAGAGGGAGAAGGGGGAAAGGGAGCCTGCGTGAATGGTGAAGTGGGGTGAGCTGCGTATTTTGTAATTGTGTGGTGAAAGTGAGAGTTAAATTAGGGATTTAAGAGAGAGAATGAATTTGGGCTTAAGGGTGGGCTAAAGCTTTAATTGGGGCTTAATTTATTAAATGGTTGGGCATTAATTTTACTAAATAAGTTGGGCTTAATTCTACTTTTAATATGGCTGCATTTGCATATATTTTTACAAATGATATTATTAAATTTTATATTTCGATTTACATTATTAATTTGAACTTAGTTTTAATTAAATATTGAGCCCAAATATTTTTATAAGAAAAGCTCTTTTATAATCTATTAGACCAATGATTTTTAAATGGTTATATGATAATAAATTCTTAAGATTTAAATTACTATTACTATTATTATTTTTATAGATTCAAATAGGCCCTTATATTTTGAATTTATCTGACTAGGTGCGGCGCGACTAGGACGTGAACTTTAAATTCTTGCAGTTAATTTTCAAAACTCAAAAGTTCAAGTTTCAGGTGTGGGATTTATTTCAGTACATGCACGTGGTTAATATTTGTCCATTTTAATATTATGTGTTTACCGTATGTGTTGTAAAAATATTTATCGCTAGGGGCCAGTATAATTGGTCCAGGACTTCACCGTCCTTGGTATGCCACAAAGCGATTTCATGTTACAGGGTTGCAACCATTATATGGTCGCCAGGGGCCCACATATAGGGTCCGGGACATTAAAGTCCTTGGAGTTGCCACAGTGCGTATGGAAATTTATGTTACGTTATGACAATATGTGTTACCATTTTATTAACATGGACAATTATTGCATGTTTCCACACTGAGTGTACCCTGTATGCTCATCCCATATTTAACATTTTCAGGTTTTAAAGGCCGGAAGCGCGTGGAAGGTCGAATGGCGAGTAAAATGTTTTGAATTTAGTTATACTTAAAAACGTTATGTTTAGTAAAGTATTTTAACATAAGATATTTATTTCCCTATTTTCACATTAAATATTTATTTATAGTCATTATTTTCCACGTGCGTTTTCATTTAAAATTAAAATGAATTTGGGTGTCACAAGTCGAATGGGCGCGTCGAATCTATTTAAAGATAAATGTTTCCTAAAACATATTATGTTATTTCATGTGATATCTCTTGATTATGTAAACTCTGAAATTCTATACTATTTGAGATTTGTGTGTGATTTGTTTAAATAAATGTTATTATATTATTTTAATGTCATGACTTGTTTAATTTATATTTAAATTCATTTCAAATATTTATTTAAGAATTTATATCTTTACGAAAATATATACATGGATACATACATAATTTTAATTATATAAAGATTTTATTTTGTTATATTTTCCGCTGCTAAAAAGATATTATTTTATATTTAGAGTTTTTCCTTAGTATAAGTTTTATTAATTAGTTAATTATTTTTCTGACATCTTCATGTCATGCTTTGAAAATAAAGTTGTTAAATTTATGATTTAAAAATCAAGATTTATATTTGAATACATTATTGAAAATTTTGATATCTTATAAATCGTTTTAAAAGTGCTTTAAAGACCAATTTTATTTAAAGAATTCTTTTTCTTAAAATTTATTTTCGAAAATATTTATTTTAAAAAATGAGTTTTAAATTATTTTAAAAGACTTCCGTATTAAATATTTATTTAAATTTTATATTTAACTCCTTAATTAGATTAGGGTGTTACAAAACACGCTAAAAAAGACTTGTAATTATCTGTGAGGACAGTTGTTAAATTTGGAGTGTGGTCCTTACAACTTCAATATACTCCCTCCGTCCACCAATCAACTTCCCATTTGCCTCTAAAATTTTGTCCACCAATTAACTTCCCACTCTGCTTTTTGGACTTATATACCCTCCCTTACTTTTTAAATTACTACACTTTATCAATTGGACCCACCACACTCTATCATTACTTGTCTAATTAATCCAATTTTGATTTTAATTAAATAGAGTAGGATATTTCAAAATTTTCAGTTTATTTTTTATTTTCTGAATTTTCAGTTTATTTATTTTCTGAAAATTTTATTTTCAGTTTATTTATTTATTTTCTTAATTTTCGGTTTATTTATTTATTTATTTATTTTCGAATTTTCAGTTTATTTATTTTCTGAATTTTCAATTTATTTATTTACTGAATTTTCAGTTTATTTATTAATTTTCAAAATTTCAGTTTATTTATTTCCAGTTTATTTATTTATTTATTTTCTGAATTTCCAGATTATTTATTTATTTACTTTCTGAATTTACAGTTTATTTATTTATTTATTTTCGAATTTTTAGTTTATTTATTTTCAAGTTTATTTATTTCCAGTTTATTTATTTATTTATTTTCTAAATTTTTAGTTTATTTATTTATTTACATTCGAATTTTCCAGTTTATTTAATTATTTTCTGAATTTCCAGTTTATTTATTTATTCACTTTCTGAATTTCCAGTTTATTTATTTATTTATTTTCGAATTTTCAGGTTATTTATTTTCTAGTTTATTTATTTCCAGTTTATTTTTTATTTATTTTCTAAATTTTCAGTTTATTTATTTATTTACTTTCGAATTTTCCAGTTTATTTATTTATTTTTTGAATTTTAAGTTTATTTATTTATTTACTTTCTGCATTTCCAGTTTATTTTATTTATTTATTTTCAAATTTTCAGTTTATTTATTTCCAGTTTATTTATTTATTTATTTATTATCTGAAAATTTTGTTTTCAGTTTATTTATTTATTTATTTTCTGAATTTTCGGTTTATTTATTTGTTTATTTATTTTCGAATTTTCAATTTATTTATTTATTTTCTGATATTTCAGTTTATTTATTTATTTATTTTCTAATTTTCAGTTTATTTATTTATTTATTTATTTTCGAATTTTCAGTTTATTTATTTTCTGAATTTTCAGTTTGTTTATTTATCTATTTATATTCGAATTTTCAGTTTATTTATTTTTCAGTTTATTTATTTATTTTCTGAATTTTCAGTTTATTTATTTATTTATTTATTTTCTGAATTTTTAGTTTATTTATTTATTTTCTGAATTTTCAGTTTATTTATTTTCCAGTTTATTTATTTATTTTCTGAATTTTTAGTTTATTTATTTATTTATTTTCTGAATTTTTAGTTTATTTTTTATTTAGTTACTTTCGAATTTTCCAGTTTATTTATTTATTTTCTGAATTTTCAGTTTATTTATTTATTTAATTTCTGAATTTCAAGTTTATTTATTTATTTATTTATTTTCCGAATTTTCAGTTTATTTATTTATTTATTTATTTTCGAATTTTCAGTTTATTTATTTATTTATTTATTTTCGAATTTTTAGTTTATTTATTTTCTGAATTTTCAGTTTATTTATTTATCTATTTATATTCGAATTTTCAGTTTATTTATTTTTCAGTTTATTTATTTATTTTCTGAATTTTCAGTTTATTTATTTATTTATTTTCTGAATTTTTAGTTTATTTATTTATTTTCTGAATTTTCAGTTTATTTATTTTCCAGTTTATTTATTTATTTTCTGAATTTTTAGTTTATTTATTTATTTATTTTCTGAATTTTCAGTTTATTTATTTATTTACTTTCTGAATTTCAAGTTTATTTATTTATTTATTTTCCGAATTTTCAGTTTATTTATTTATTTATTTTCGAATTTTCAGTTTATTTATTTATTTATTTATTTTCGAATTTTTAGTTTATTTATTTTCTGAATTTTCAGTTTATTTATTTATCTATTTATATTCGAATTTTCAGTTTATTTATTTTCCAGTTTATTTATTTATTTTCTGAATTTTCAGTTTATTTATTTTTTTATTTTCTGAATTTTTAGTTTATTTATTTATTTTCTGAATTGTTAGTTTATTTAATTAAAGTGTAAAAAAAAGAATAAATAAATAGCTTATCAAAAAAAAAACTTTAAGTCAAGGCATTAAAATAATGTCAAATAGCTAGTGAAAGATTAGTAGAAGTAATTACAATACATTAACACTACCCTTTTAGTATTTTACACCACCTTTTTCAGCTTTCTTAGTTTCCGTGCCGACCACCAAATGGGAAGTTGATTGGTGGACGGAGGGAGTATTTGAATGCACAATGCTTCTACTTTATTTAACTTTTAATTTTAATTAGTAATTATTAACTAGGTATTAATGTCCATTCGGATGCACAAAAGGTTTTGGCTTTAAATTATGATTCTAGACTAAGGTGTGTTCAATTTTTGAAGAAAAAAAAAAATCCCTAAAAACTCTTTTAACTGTTGCAGTTTTTTTATAAATTAATAATATTAAATAAAAAAATTTAAAATTGTGCCAAACTCAAACTCAAAATATTTAATTATTGGCATTGATCACTCTAACCAACACACGCACACAACTATTGCAGGTTTTTTAGAGAAAATTAAAATATAGAATAACGAAAAAACAAAAATTAATATCAATGAAAAAAAAAAAGTTGGTGTCGGATAATATAAAAATTGACTGTTATTTGTTATATTAATTCTATCCATTATCCCAACTACAAATATGTGGTACCACCTCTATAAAAAAAATAATAATAATTACACAGCAAATAAACGACTTTTCACAAAAGAGAAATTTTAGGTGTCTTAATTTTGACACATGAGCTCGACCTCATTGGCACCAAATAACATGTTATATAAATGAAATGAAAATATTTTGAGTAAGAAACTATATTTATCTATATTCAAATATTTTAGGGTCCAACACAAGAATATGAACTGATAATTCACGATACATATAAGCGGGCCAAAAAAAGTACATTATATATTTTGGCGAATCTTTAATATATATATAAAAAAAAAGCAAAAACGGCCAGAAAAAAGTATCAGTAAATAAATATACAAAACTTGCACATTCGATCTAATATCTAATATAAATATACAAAACTAGTTGCACGGTGCAGCCGATTGTACATGAGTATTTGTGTTGATATGCATCTTGTATATAAAAAAAAAAAACTTAGCTTATACAATTCAACTACATGTTGGCAAGCTGACATCGGATTATTGCAATAAAAAAAAATAATGATTACATAATTATTTTGTCAATATTGCATTATTAATTCAATTATTGTGCTTTAATTAGGTATTTTATTTTCACATTAAATTTTTGTTTTACATATAGATATTGACTGTGAAAGTACCCGTCGAACATCATCGACATACACATGTGAACAAGCATATGGTTTGTGTTATCAAATTCAATTAATATAATTATTTGTAACATCGGATTAGCCAACACCAATTCAATTCATGAATACTTTGGACCATACATTACATCAACAACACATCTTCTAGTAGTGAAAAGAAATCTCTAAGTGATGCACAACTTTGGCATTGCCTTTGAAATGATTACTATTTAATTCGTTGGTAAAAAAGCAAAGTAAAATACTAATCATACTTTGTGATAGTTATCCCCCTTCTTCAACTCAACCCCTCCATTAGCATTACCATAATCAGCATCACTCATAAACCTCGACCAGAACCAATGCTGCTTCCACACAACCACCATCTCCTCGATCGGAATGTTCTTCGTCTCCGGCAGGAAGAAGAAGATGAAGACGGTCATGACCACAACGAAGAAGGCGAAGAAGAGGAAGAGGCCGAACTTGAGGTGGCAGAGCATGGTCATGAAGATCTGCGCCACCGCGAAGGTGAACACCATGTTGACGGAGACGTTGAGGCTCTGAGCCGCCGACCGGATCTCCAGCGGGAAGATCTCACTCGGCACGAGCCACCCCAGCGGGCCCCACGACCACGCGAACCCGGCCACGTAGATGCATATGAAGAGCACCACCACGATGGCGTACCACCTGGGCAAATCCCCGGCCTGCCCGTCGGTGCCGAACTTGATCCCGATGAAGATGGCGACGCAGACCTGGCAGATGAGCATCTGGATGCCGCCCTCGATGAACAGGAACCTCCTCCCCAGCTTATCCACGTAGTAAATGGAGACGACGGTGGCCAGCACGTTGACACCGCCGGTGATGACGGCGGACATGAGCGCGGCGTCGCTGCCGAAGCCGATGGTCTTGAAGAGCACGGGGGCGTAGAACATGATGACGTTGATGCCGGTGAGCTGCTGGAAGAAGGGGATGGCGATGGCCATGGTGAGCTGCGGCCGGTACTTGCGCTGGAGGATGTTCCGCCACGGGTGCTCCACTTTGCTGGAGGCGTCGCTGGCGGCGACTAGGTCGTTGAACTCCTCCTCCACGTTGTCGATGCCGCGGATCCTCTTCAGCTTCGACCGGGCCTTCTCGGTCTGCCCGCGCTCGATCATCGAGTTCGGGGTCTCCGGGAGGATCAGGGACCCCACCGTGATGATCAGCGCCGGCACCATCGCGCCGCCCAGGCTCAGCCGCCATCCCCACCCGCCCTTGATCTTCGCGAACCCGTAGTTCAACACATTGGCCGCCAGGATGCCTATTGTGATGGATAGTTGGAACCCAATGTTGAGTGCTCCTCTGAATTTGTAAGGAGCCATCTCGGATAGGTATAGTGGCACAGACTGCAATCAACACACATTTTCCCATCAACAATAATTTAGCGATGTCAAGATTAGTCTATCTATGTTAACGAATTCACAATTCCCTTTCCCCCAACTCAATAAAAGAGATGTGAAATTAAATGGTAAATAATGAGGATGAAGATGTAGCTATCTGGGTGGGCCACTAGTGTTTATGATTTTTGTGTCCAAGTAACAATTTTGTCAATACATAACGATATGATAATAGTAGTGTGGAAAATTAAATAAAGGAGGGGAGCTATCAAGTCAATGTCTCCGGCTTTGTTTGCATTCAACGCCGTAGTTTTTG